>NW_026061868.1:0-57948 GCF_023897955.1 Schistocerca gregaria | reverse complement strand
ACCACTTTTACATGATATTTTTGATCGTAGTTCAGGTCTGATGGCTGGAAAGAATGGACCTTTACCATGTTATGCACATTTATATTTTCACTACGTCGACACAGCTGGACCAATTACGACCACAGGTGATGGTAGCCATAATGATCGTGCCAAGCATCCCGTGTACATTAGTTACACCCAAGTGTGTGGGCATCACAGCATTCGTGACATTTAAGTTTGTTACTTCTTTGCTACTATATTCGCAATAAATTTTGCAGACAGTATCCGCTTATGACGCTGAATGTACCTATAAAATTATATCATTGTACGACACATGTTTCAGGAGATACGTCATAAAAACTCAGGACAAGGCCAGAAGCTGCATAGTACGGACGTGGACGCACAGCTGTAAATAAATGCCTGGTCAACACCAAGCTTTTCCGCTAGTCATCTATAAAGATAAGAAATCCCCAATATTGTCTACCAGCGTATTTTTGAAAAACCTTCATTTTGTCATCCATTTTTTTCCTGTAAAAATCGTAAAAGCCGTGCATCATTGTGTTTTTAAAAATCGTTTCTTATTGTCATCTCTTTTTATGTATTTTAAACCATCTATCGCTTGTGTAACCTGTGGCTACAAGTCCATTCCCTTTATGGGGTAATCGAAATAATAAACAACGGAAAAAAGTGTGGCTCAAATTCTTCCTCATTTTTCGGAACTTCTGATAATAGTAAATCGTTGGCTCTTTGAGGGCGTGGTAGGTACATACAAGAGATTAGTGTAAGATTAGAATTTGGGTTAGATGCAGTGCCAGGAGGTTCTGTTTCTATCTGGCTAGCTTCAGAGTACTTCACCATCTACCAAGTGATGCGTTTCATTGGGAATGGTGTGTTCTGTGCTAGGTCTACCCTTTACTGCACAATTCTGTTACTTCGATGCTATTAAAACCAGGATGTTATCAAAATATATGCACAGTGGCAGACTGGAGTCTGCAGAAATATTTCCAGTGGTGGGGAGGGGGGAAGGCGCGTCGGGGCTGGAGTGCATGATTCTGAAACTGGCACTCTGTGTACAAATCAGCTGGTCAGTTACGAGGTGCATCAAGCTACAAGACCCTAACTCCATGAGCGCTACAACTGGTCAAAGCTAAGGTTTATCAGTATTGTGGAGAATTCTTATCTGGAAGAGTATACTGTAACGAATAAAAACTCTTTACTCCAGATTCCAGGGAGGGTTGGGGGCGATGGGTGAAAGTGCCCTTTTGCCTATCCTCCCCTCCCCACCTCCTCCCCTCCCCATCCTCTCCCCCTCCCCCTCCCCTCCCCCTCCCCTTCCCCCTCGCGGACGCCAATGGCTGGCCCGTTCATTTTGAGAACATCAGAGCTGCAGTAACCTTTCTGAGAAACTGTTCTTGATGTCCTTGTGCGTCAATCTTACCACTCAGAACACCAGTGGGAATGTTGGTTATCGCTGAAACAACTGGTTTTCGGCTCTTATCAGTTTCCCAACCCTTCTTTAAGCTAATTGTTAAAACCCGTCACAATACCAGTTCTTGTAATAACCGATTTTCAGTCTTTTATTTACATTATTTCCTCTAGTAAACGTAGAAATCAAACAAATATTAAACAATTTTTACTTTCTCAGTTTCTTGATAAATGTAATCAAAATGTCAAATTAAATACCCTTATGATGACCTGCAGCCGTTCAGAACGAAATTAGAATTATATTAATACCGTCAGCTGCTCACGGGTGTCGATATATATCAACGGGGACAGGTGACAATGTGTGCACGTCTGGGACTCGAACCCGGGATCTCCTGCTTACATGGCAGGTGCTCTGCCCATCTGAGCCACCGAGGGCACAGACGATAGTGTGACTGCAGGTATTATCTCGCGCCCGCCTCCCGCGAGACTCACATTCTCACCTTGCACGTCCACACACTACATTCGTAGTGTCCCACACCGACACACTCATTACTCGTGGAACACATTCTTACCAAGTCCCGTAACAGTTCGCGGAATACGTGTGCATCTTCACAGAAGAAGGTCATGGCTGGTATTGCCAGAACCATATACTTATATGGATATGGACATGTCTTCCACGAGGAATGAGTGTGTTGGAGTGGGACTCTACGACTGTAGTGTATGGACATTCAAGGTGAGAATGTGAGTCTCGCAGGAGGCGTGCGCGAGATAGTCCCTGCAGTCGAACCATACACTGTGTCCTCTGTGCCTCAGATGGATAGAGCGTCTGTCATTTTAGCAAGAGATCCCGGGTTCGAGTCCCGGTCGCGGCACACATTTTCACTTGTCCACGTTGATATTTATCAACGCCCGCGAGCAACTGACGGTATTAATATAATTCTAATTTCTTTCAATTAAATAGTCCAATAAAACTTTGTCCGATGTTCGCTGCTTCTCTCAAAATATAGCGAGTGCTTCTATACTACAGAAAACTGCCAGTATTATCCTACTGATTTTAGTTTTTAGAACTCTGCTCAAAAATTATATTGAAATCGGTTATCACAGCACTATGCGGGCATTACGTATAGTCCAGCGATAAAGAGTGAAAACTGCGGCAGGAGAACTCTCTTTTTCGTTTTAATTTCTCTGTTTTTAAGGGCTAAAAGCAGATAACGGCATACTACGTAGACACAGCAGCAGATGAGGCACTTTCTACTTTTATCCCGAACTATGAATGATTTGTTAAATTTTAACTTCTTTCCTTGTATGATGTCGCAAGTCGACCAAATCTAACTTTGTTCTTCACTCGTACCGCATATCGTAAAATACTTCCAGACTTCCAGATGGTGCCATTCTATGTTACAACTGACGTTCGACAACAGCGAGAAACTGTGTCCAGTCTCGCGCACTGCTTGTGTAACAGGGACAATATTGTCTCGGCAATGTTGGACCAATCCATTTGTTGCTCGTTTCTATCAGCAGTGTTATTAAAGTGGCATACATAACTTTTCCCATTTTTTTCTGTAATAACGCCGTGTTTCAGTGCTATGGAAATCTTACGAATAAAAATAACTCGTCTTTTTTAAAAAAGGTTTATTTGAAAACAAAAAATTTTACTACCACATCTGTGGCTAATTGATATATCTGTTATTAGGTGGTTATCAGAAAAAAATAAAAAGGTACTTGTTATAACCGAGAGCAAACAAATACCGAAAGACATCGGTTATTCAGAACTAAAATACCCATATCGTTTTAACTGATCGGTTTTTCTATCTCTAAACTGCAGTGTCGCCATAGAAAAGTGTGTCGCTCCATCAATGTCCATAGCAACTTTGAGATATGTGTTTATGCGCAATATCGGCAAATGGAAACACGAAGAGGTAATAAGCACCTGAGAGATAGAATTTATTTCACAGTCAGAAAAGTCGAGTGACAGACAAGACTGAATCACTGTAATAGAAATTATATGGAAAGCTGTGTAAAGGAAAATTTCCAGTTCTTTCGTGGATTCCAAAATTGAAGCAAATTCCGGGACACCAAGGTGACATAGTCTTATACGGATAGTATTCCATGACTAACGTAATTGGCCCATATACTGTACTGGTATACGGATTATATTACACGACTAACGTAATTTACGTGAAATAATTTACAAACATGTTACTGTAACATTCGCTACTACTCATTACGCTAATTCACCTTCAGCCATTCAGCGCAAATCTCAGTTATGATACGTGCGCCAAACAAAAATTTATCAACGTAGTAACTCAAGACAACTACAAACGATCATTGTGTGCAAAATAAATAGAACACTTCATAAGAAGAACATGACGGGTTTGAATCATTCTCACCGCAAAGGATGAAAAATTCAGGCTCGCACACAAGACCACTTGATAACTAACCAGAAATTCAGATTAGTTGTAGCTTCGGTGACAATCGCCTTTTTTACATTTTCCCCGTAAACTAGATAATTATGAAACGTAAGCAACTACTCTGAAATATCTGCGGCAACGGCCTTGCCGCGGAGGTTGCATCGGTTCACGTGAGATCACCGAAGTCGCTGATTTCACAACGAACTGTTCGTTGTCTACTGAGTATACTGTCTGTTGCACGACACTATCCCTCCCACGCTGCTAAATGTAGGTCGTCGGCAAAATATGACTGTAGTGGAACAAGGGCGTCTGCAGAAATTTCCCCAGGAGGTGGTGGTGGCATTGGTAGTGGTGTGTGTGTGTGTGTGTGTGTGTGTGTGTGTGTGTGTGTGTTTGTGTGTGTGTAGGACTATTACTATGAAACTCACACAGTCCAGACCGCCAAGGAAAATAAACCTTGACATTTGGAAAGGGTGTTGATCTTATACAGCTTATACTGCATATTTCGAAATTCCACCTCTAAGGGGGAGACGCAGGACATGAAAGGATTTCTGAATCATGTAGCTATTAAGGTAATTTTGAAGCTAGGCATACGAACATTTGTATCTGGTTTCTAGGTCAGAAATAAAGAAATATGTGTTCCAGTATCATTGGGAATTTAACCTCTATGAAGTGAAATAGTGGATGAACATTTTATTTTGAGATAAATAATTATGGAAGAACTATGAAAGTATTTTTAAGGCTACATCTAAGAAAATTGGTATTTGACTTCAAGGCTACAAATAAGAAAATACGTGTTTCGGTGTTTTTGGAAGTTCAACCCCTAAGGGGATGAAATAGAGTGAGCTGGTGCGTTTCTGGTGCCAGTTTCCGTCGACCGTTGTTTCGGTCTTTGAGTCGCAGTCCAGAGGACACTGTTCCTAAGTGACTGTAGTAGTTCTCTGTGCGGCCCCACATCGGGCTTACCGCGCTTACACTGGACACAGTTGCCAAGAAATCGCCTGCCATCGCGATATAGGTTGGGCCAAAACATGTATTCCCGAACTCGGTTCAAGGTCTTGAAGAACCCCAAATGACCCCCGTCCGCCAAATCGTGGAAATATCTGAGTGCCATGCTAACTCGTTCCTGTGGAATACAGACCTTCACTTGGCCACGGTTGGCTCCCCCTTTACACAAGAGGCCCGCACGAAGGCAACAGCCAGTGACGACGTCGCCATCCACCAACTGCTGCCTATTCGGTCCCCACCCGTCGTCCTCGGCCTGTTTGCCGGCTAAGTCGAAGAAGAAGCCGGGTGTCTCGGAGAGAAGGAAATTCACCCCCAGATCTGGCTCCACGTTTCTGAAAATGGTTCATTATGAAAGCATTATGAAAGCATATCTGACAATTCGTATTCGGCTAATCTGTTACAATTTTTAAAAACTACGTGTTTCACTGGTTTTTAACTTCGAGCATAAGGGGATGAGAATTTTAATGAAATATTTATTGCGTTATATTAAAATATTTTAAATCTGCATCTACGATAACCGGTATTTCACTTCTCAATTAGATATAAAGAAATATGCGTTAGGGAATGAAAGACTCTGCGGAGATATCACCACAAGAATACAAACGGCTTGATTAACAAAAACCTTGGACTCCAGCTGTCAGCATTGCTTTTTGGTCATTCAGCAAAAGACCATGCTTCAACGGCATTAAGTTTAGAAAAGTTTAGAAAGTGTTGCAGTTTATAAAAGACATAAAAAAACGATTAAAGAAAAAAATGCTTTGCAGACCATGAACGGTCTAAGTAAGTAAAGAAGCGGATGATAAGCTAGCTCTTTATGCAAATAAGTTGGTCAGTTTAAGTTCCGAGACATGTCATGCAGCAGGAACGGAATCCTATAGTTGCTACGATTGGCTAAAGGAAAAGTTTTGCAGAATCACGCGAAATCACTTCTGCAAGTGGCTGAGAATCTCGTAATGAATAAAAATTCTGTACTAAGAATTCCAAGGTTGGAGATGCAAGATTCCTCCCCCCCCCCCTTTCCCCCTCCTCACAATCCTATCCTTCTTTACCTACAGCAAAAAATAAATAAATAAATAAAACTAGAGAAATTTCTACTGTGAAACTATTTGCATACAAGAGAACGGCCATTAAAATTTAACTCTTCAAAGTTTTAAGCCCTGCCCCGTTCGAAAAATTTAATTTCTTTGTAGTTGCATTTTTTAAAGGTGTACTTGTCTAGACTCCTGGAACGGAAAGGTTTTTTTTTTTAATCCGTGCTTTACAAAAGTTTCTACAGCCCAGTGTTTGAAGCAGTGTCACGGCTGCCATGAGCCGCGCGGGGTACCCGCCATGTCTCCAACGCCTTGTCAGGGTTTGCGCGGCTCCCCCCGTTGGAGGTTCGAGTCCTCCTTCGGGCATGGTTGTGTGTGTGTTGTCCTTAGCATAAGTTACTGTAAGTAGTGTGCAAACATACGGACTGATGGTTCAAATGGCTATGAGCACTTTGGGACTTAAGATCTGAGGTCATCAGTTTCCTAGAACTTAGAACGACTTAAACCTAACTAACCTAAGGACATCACACACATCCATGCTCGAGGCAGGATTTGAACCTGCGACCGTAGCGGTCGCGTGGCTCCCGACTGAAGTGCCTAGAACCGCTCGGCCACATCGGCCGGTCTATCATGTATTCTAGAAGTGCTGCACGGTCGTCAGTGGCGCCTGTTCTTTCGAGAACAGTTACTTCATATCTACGGTTAAACGTTACCCAGCCATTGACCTTCGTCTGTGCGAATGCGCACAGGTTGCCCGAACTCTTACGGGAATCGTCACATTAGTGTGAGCCAGTAATGAGTGGATAGGCAAATACCTATTACGTACATTACGTATGCGGATTGCGGACGGTTGGGGATGTGTCTCACGGGAAGCGTGCAAGGGATAAATTCCTGCAGTCGTGCTGTTCATTTGTGCCCTCGATGGCTCAGATGGATTGAGCGTCTGCCATGTAAGCAGGAGATCGTGGGTTCGAGTCCCAGTAGGGGCACACTTTTCAGCTGTCCCCATCGAAGTATATCAACAACACCTGTCGGCAGCTGAGGGTTTCAATTAATTATCAGTTGTGAAGGTGATTCGATGAACCATTTGCCAGGCACTTAAATGTGTTTTGCAGGGTATCCATATAGATGTAGATGATAACTCGTCCCGTGTCGCACGTGCTCAAAATGATTTATACTGCACAATGCATGCAAACATACTCACCGAAAATAAGGACGATTATCAAGTGCAGGCTGCCGAGTGCTGCAAATCCAGCTTAGACAGATCGGCTTTTCCTGCCAAGAAGAACAGGAAGTTGCTGTCTAGGAACAATCAGAGGTAGAGGAAGGGTTGATAAATACTCCTTGAATTGCAGACTAAACGTAAATAACGAAAATACAATTTTGGTAAAAATTGGTCAAAACATAATCGTTTGCCCTCCGTATTGGATTAGCTGTTTTGAATATTGAAAATCTGACTTCAGATTCGTTTTCAGCGACATTAAAAATATATATGTAACACTCAGTTCATGCAAATCGAAGTAATAATATAACTAAATGTTTTCCCTAAACATTGAACACATTTTTTTCGGGTAACTATTTTCTCAGAACGGCATGCAGCATAAATTGAAAGTGGTTCGATCTCTTAACTTCTACCTCTGACCCCTAAAAGTAAACACTTTTCTTAGGAACTTATAGCTATAATATGACATTTGTTAATATTAACTAATTTTTGTGTAGGCATAAGGAGTGAAACAAACCCCCAAAAATCGAACTCAAAGTTCGAATTAGCACCGTATCGTTAAATTTAAGGTTGTTTCATTGCGGTTAGGCATGCGCTCGCATAAATTTTATGTTTTATCGACTGATGTTATCCATTTTCAATTTCAGAGGAATAATGTAGTATCAACTGATGTTACCCATTTTTGAATTCAGGTAACATCTGTGGTGCCACACTGCACGCACTCTGCGTACTCCAGTCTCGCAGGCCCTTGATCAAATCATAATTACGGGCGCCATTTTTATTGAAAATCTAAAATTAAGCTCATAGTATTATCACTCGTAATTCCCAAACACATCCTTCGAATGTATTGTCATTGTCTCAAAAAAAAAATTTCAAATGTACCCTTTGTTGCTCATTTGTATGAGAACCTGGCCGTAACGCCGGAATATAGTCACGAGATTTTTTTTTTCAGAGACGCTGTACGATCGCGAGAAGACTTTCGTTCTGCGCGTGTCGAAGGACATTCCTCAGATATTACTGTGTGTGTGCTACTCAGTCGTGCCAGTTAAGTGTACATCTTTGCATAGTTTTCCTTTCACGATGTAAACAGTGTTCCGCTCAATTGCTAACTGGCCAGTGAGTGGTTCCGAAGGTGTCGGATGTGCGGTGCGTTCGGTATGCTAGGACAACAGCAGACACTGAGGGAGCTAGCTGCTGGGACGCCAGCGAACAATTTATGCCAAGTAAGACGAAGAGGACTATTCTAAAATTACTAGCCGTCTCAAAAGTGTTTACCATTGGTAAATCTTGCTGTTGAGTCTGACAAAACTGGCAGTTGGGCCTAGAGATACATTAGAGAGAGATACAGGAAATCCCCCCACCCCCCTCAATGAATTTTTGGTTGTGATGACAGGCCGATTGGTAGTGTAGCCCGAGATCTAAGTTAGGTTGGAAGGTGGTAATTTGATTGAGAGTTGTTTACGCCAACGATTATGAATGCCGACTAAACGTTGTGCGAGCAGATTGCCCTGTAGCGTAGCCTAGTGTTTCCGTCCGCGCCACATTTAACACACTTTCTCTAACTGTGTACAAAAGTCTCACAACAGCCACGATAACTACGTTTCTGGTAGGGGGAGGGTAGAGTCCACTATGTAACTTTCACTGCAAATTTTAGTAATCGCCGAAACTAACCGAAATAGAAGCGTAATTTTAACTATATTTCCTTTTGTGGGAAAATAATGGTTCTCCTCTTTCGGCAGCAACTGTAATATGTAGGCGACTTATTAGTTTTCTTTAAACTATGAATCATGATCTCAATAGACGCAGTGCTTTTTTTACGTTACTTGATTTGTGGTCTATAGTAAACAATGCAACGAATTGGTAAATTCTTTGAAGTTTGACGTGTGTTACATAGACGACGTCTGCAATGTTCGTAAGGCCAAGTTTGCATATATTCGGTGTCTGTTTTTTTGGCCATGTACTGTATAATTAAGGGGAGGAGGATTATGTTCAAGGAGCAGTGTATTAGCAGTCTATGGAGAAATTGAGAATTTCGATCTAACGAACGGCATGCTCGGGCAGTTCGTGCTATTCTGTTGACCACTGTGTAATTCGGACACAGTGATCATTGCCTCTCCCTAGTAACCAGGGGACTCGGGTGCTAATCCTGGTCTGGCACAAATTTTCAACAGTGCCCATTGACTAAAGTCTGTGCCCATTGTCAACTAATGTCATTGTTTCGGTGTTAAATTGTATTTTGTTCACGATACGTCGTTTAGCTTTTTCATGGATAACAGCTTTGAAAAGCGTACAGGTTATATTGATATTCGCTCGTCGTTAGTCCAAGGCAACTATAGCGATTTATGAACACAGTTGTAGTTCGTATTAAGCCTACATACGTAATTGTGTCCTGTGTTTCTTTACCAAGAACTGCTTCGTAAGTAATTCCCCGGTAGTGGTATTTTGTTTCAGTATTTTGTTTAAATATTTATAGACTGCAGGCTTGGATGAAATATGAAACACATGTCCGAAGTTCCTGTTGATACTGCAGATACTGTTTCATCCGTACTAGGGGCCAAAACATTTAATCTAATACAAAAGGACACAATTTGTCTCGAGATTTAGCTATTTTTCGTAATAGAGGCCTTGCTTCGATATGTTTTTCTCTAATTCTTGTTTGGATATAATCTTAAAACACACTAACTCTTCCACCAGTTATTCGATATGTTGTTTCATCCCTTTCGTAGCCTAGAGTTCCTAAACGGTCGATAATATTAATGATTTCCTTTCTCAATTTTATTTTCTGTAAAATCTCCTGTTTATGGTTAATTCTAACATGTTTCACGTTCTCACTTTTATTATTTTTATTTTTCTAGTTTTTGGCTGGTAGCCAAATTTTCTTTGAATCTGGTTTTTAATTCTGAAATAGTAACAGTTGAAGGTCAAGAGAAGATGGCGATCTATTTGAGGAGAGTGGCTTGGAGATTTTTTATAATAGACGTACACAGGTCATGGGGATCCTTACCTATATAAATTTACTTCGAGTGTGATGTAGCCCATTCTCTTGTCATGATCTCGGCTGTATCGTAGCACATTGTCTCGGTTAGGTTGGAGATTTCTGTTGAGAGTTGCCGAAGTCAACGAAAGTGATTACAAAGTGAGGACTTTGCTAACAGAACGATCTGTAGCGTAGTCCAACACGTTCTTTCTGTCCTTTTAAAGCCTCTTTTAATTAAAAATAACTAAAGCTGCAAGATACAATCACAAAAACTGTTACGTAATAGAGTAATCCCAGACTATTGTTGTGTAAGTTGTGTGCGTACACTTCTTTTTTTGTCAGTGAATATACATTTTTTTACTCATTTGCTGGGTTTCAGTTTTCCCCGTTTTCCGGCGAAAAACCTTTTCCTGTGAAGGGCCCATTAGCTTGTCGGTTATATTTGTGACTTTCTCGACGGTCAGTAATTTCGTGATAGTCCATCCACCGGCGTCATTGTTAACATCGAATATAGATTTAAGTATTAGGAAGGCTAATATGAAGCTAATGCATGAGTAGGTCTAATAATTAATAAAAATAGGAATGCGGGTAAGCCACTACAAACAGCATAGTGAAAGCATTGTTGTGGCCAATATAGCCACGAATCCCACGCCTACCACAGTCGTAAAAGTAGTCCGCAGATGATGAAGAAATTGATGGAATGTGTGATGAGATAAAAGAAATCATTCAGATAGTGATGGGAGATGAAAATTTAATATTAGTGGGTGACTGGAATTCGACGGTAGGAAATGGAATAAAAGGAAACGCAGTAGGTGAATATGGAATGTGGGTAAAAAATGAAAGAGGAAGCCGCCTGGTAGGTTTTTGCCCAGAGCATAATTTAATCATAGCTAACACTTGGTTCAAAAATCATGAAAGAAGGTTGTATACGTGGAAGAGACCTGGAGATACTGCAATATTTCATATAGATTATATAATGGTAAGACAGAGATTTAGGAACCAGATTTTAAATTGTATGACATTTCCAGGGGCAAATGTGGTCTCTGATAACAATATATTGATTATGAACTGTAGATAAAAACTGAAGAAACTGGAAAAACGTGGGAATTTAAGGATATGGGACCTGAAAGAACTGACAGAATCAGAAGTTGTAGAGTGTTTCAGGAAGTGCATTAGGGAACGATCTACAGGAATGGGGCAAAGTAATACAGTGTGATGGGGGATCTGAGTGGTATACTGTCAAGGGGGAGGGGGTTCCTCAGGGATCAGTGTTGTGGCCGCTCTAGTTCCTTATTTATATAAATGATATGCCCTCAAGTATTATGGGTAACTCTAAAATATTTCTGATTACTGATGACACTAGCTTGGTAGTAAAGGATGTTGTGTGCAACATTGACTCCGTTTCAAGTAGTGCAGTACATGACCTCAGTCAATGGCTTGTAGAAAATAAACTAACGTTAAATCACAGTAAGATTCAGTTTTTACAGTTTCTAACACACAATTCAACAAAACCTGACGTTTTAATCTCACAGCATGGGCAAATGATTGGTGAAGCTGAGCGGCTCAAATTCCTAGGTGTTCAAATAAATAGTAAGGTGTCATGGAAAGCCCACATTCAGGATCTTGTTCAAAGACTTAATACTGCCATTTTCACTATTCGAACGGTACCGAAAGTGAGTGATACTTCGCCAAGTAAATTAGTCTACTTTGCTTATTTCCATTCACTTATGTCGTATGGTATTATGTTTTTGGATAACTCTTCCCATTCTAGAAGGATATTTTTGGCTCAGAAACGGGAGGTTCGGGCAAAAAGTGGTGTGAGTTCACGGACCTCTTGTCGACCTCTGTTCAGGGAGTCTGGGTATTTTGACATTGGCCTCTCAATATGTATATTCCTTATAGTCGTTTCTTGTTACCAATATTAGTTTATTTCCAACAATAAGCAGCTTTCACTCGGTTAATACTCGGGAGAAATCAAACCTCCATTTGGATCGGACTTCCTTAACTCTTGTGCAAAAATGTGTGCAGTATACTGCTACATCCATTTTCAATAAGCTGCTACTCGAATTCAAAAATCTTAGCAGTAATCCACGCGCTTTCAAATCGAAACTGGAGTGTTTCCTCATGGGTCACTCCTTCTATTCTGTCGAGGAGTTAATTGAAAAATTAAGCTGATTCTCATTGTACTGCTGATAGCGTTTGCTTAAACTTATGGACTGATTTTCTCTCTGGTTCATGAACATGTATTTTTATCTGTTATTACTTTTATGTTGTAAGTTCATGTGTCGCCCAAACCGCCGTCTGCTTCACGTCTGCTGTGCAGCGAGCTACCTTGATTGAAGTATTAACTGTAGTTTTCTTACTTGTCACTACTTCTTCCGTGTGTTTTTGCTTTTAGGAAGCTTTAATTGTCGAGTGCTAGTAATAGAGTTAAATAGATTTCATGTTTGTTTTGAATACAGTCAGAGAGAGTCCTTGTAGTCAGCCATAGTGCTAGTAGTGCTAGTGTTTGTTTTCAATACAGTCCAGAGACAGGTAGTGCTATTTTCATTGTTTTCTACAAGAAGTGGTTAGCAATCACAGTTTAGTCAGTAATCAGCCGCCTTTAGTGAATTAGCAGTCTACTTAAAAGTTGATTAAGTCTCTTCAGTATATTGATTCCTTAGGATGGATAGGATGTGTGACTGCTGTGTACGGACGCTGGCCACTCTTCGCGAACAGCTGAGCGTGTTGATGGCGGCGGTCAGCCGTCTTCAGGCTGCTGCCTCGGAGGGTAGCGGCAGTGTGGAGTCTGGTGCGTCGCATGGTGCACCCCAGGTGTTAGATGCTTCACCCACTGTCCCTGCTGTCGAGACATTTTCGCGGGTACCGGGCGCGGTTGGGCCACCCTCTCCCCAAGGGGAGTGGCGGGTTCAGCGGCGTTCGCGGCGCACGAGGCAGAGGGTCAATGTGGAGGCTGGCCGTGTGGCATCGTCCGCTCTGCCTGTGAATGGACATGTGGCTGCTCATTCAGCAAGGTCCGAGCAGGCACACGGGGGGAGGGGTTTATTAGTTATTGGGAGCTCCAACGTTAAGCTGGTGATGGAGCCCCTTAGGGAAATAGTGGAAAGGTCGGGGAAGAAGGCCAGTGTTCACTCTGTCTGCTTGCCGGGGGGTCTCATCCGAGATGTGGAGGCGGCCCTACCGGCGGTGATAGAGAGCACTGGGTGCACCCGACTGCAAATTGTTGCTGATGTCGGCACCAATGACTCCTGCCGTGTGGATTCAGAGGTCATCCTCAGTTCGTACAAGCGGTTGTCGGAGTTGGTGAAGGCGGAAAGCCTCGCTCGCGGGGTGGAATCAGACCTAACTATTTGTAGTATCGTTCCCAGAACCGATCGCGGTCCTCTGGTTTGGATCCGAGTGGAAGGCTTAAACCAGAGGCTCAGACGATTCTGCGGAGAGCTGGGGTGCAAATTTCTCGACCTCCGCAATGGGGTGGAGAAATGTAGGGTCCCCTGAATATGTCAGTCGTGCACTACACGCCGGAAGCGGCTACGAGGGTAGCGGAGTACGTGTGGAGTGCACATGGTTTTTTTTTTTTTTTTAGGTTAGAGAATTCCCTCCCTAGACCCGACAAGACGCCTCCTGAGACGCGGCAAGGCAGGAGTAGGCAAAATGCAACAGGGAATAACAATATTAATGTGCTAATAGTAAACTGCAGGAGCGTCTATAGAAAGGTCCCAGAACTGCTCTCATTAATAAACGGTCACAACGCCCATATAGTTCGCAGACAAAGGCTGGACAGTAAAGGGGGAGGCGTGTTTATAGCGATAATAAGTGCAATAGTATCGAAGGAAATTGACGGAGATTCTAATTGTGAAATGATTTGGGTGAAGGTCACGGTTAAAGCAGGCTCAGACATGGTAATTGGATGTCTCTATAGGCCCCCAGGCTCAGCAGCGGTTGTGGCTCTGCACCAGAAGAATAATTTGGAAAATATTTCGAGTAGATTTCCCCACCATGTTATAGTTCTGGGTGGAGATTTTAATTTGCTGGATATAGACTGGGAGACTCAAACGTTCATAACGGGTGGCAGGGACAAAGAATCCAGTGAAATATTTTTAAGTGCTTTATCTGAAAACTACCTTGAGCAGTTAAACAGAGAACCGACTCGTGGCGATAATATATTAGACCTTCTGGTGACAAACAGACCCGAACTATTAGAATCAGTTAATGCAGAACAGGGAATCAGCGATCATAAAGCGGTTACTGCATCTACGATTTCAGCCGTAAATAGAAATATTAATAGAGGTAATAAGATTTTTCTGTTTAGCAAAAGTGACAAAAAGCAGATTACAGAGTACCTGACGGCTCAACACAAAAGTTATGTCTCAAGTACAGATAGTGTTGAGAATCAGTGGACAAATTTCAAAACCATCGTACAATATGCGTTAGATGAGTATGTGCCAAGCAAGATCGTAAGAAATGGAAAAGAGCCACCGTGGTACAACAACCGAGTTAGAAAACTGCTGCGGAAGCAAAGGGAACTTCACAGCCAACATAAACATAACCAAAGCCTTGCAGACAAACAAAAATTACGCGAAGCGAAATGTAGTGTGAGGTGGTCTATGCGAGAGGCTTTCAATGAATTCGAAAGTAAAGTTCTATGTACTGACTTGGCAGAAAATCGTAAGAAATTTTGGTCCTATGTCAAAGCGGTAGGTGGATCAAAACAAAATGTCCAGACACTCTGTGACCAAAATGGTACTGAAACAGAGTATGACAGACTAAAGGCCGAAATACTAAATGTCTTCTTCCAAAGCTGTTTCACAGAGTAAGACTGCACTGTGCTTCCTTCTCTTGAAGTCGCACAGTTGACAAAATGGTAGATATCGAAATAGACGACAGAGGGATAGAGAAACAATTAAAATCGCTCAATAGAGGAAAGGCCTCTGGTACTGATGGGATACCAGTTCGATTTTACACAGAGTACGCGAAGGAACTTGCCCCCCTTCTTGCAGCGGTGTACCGTAGGTCTCTAGAAGAGCGAAGCGTTCCAAAGGATTGGAAAAGGGCACAGGTCATCCCCGTTTTCAAGAAGGGACGTCGAACAGATGTGCAGAACTATAGACCTATATCTCTAACGTCAATCAGTTGTAGAGTTTTGGAACACGTATTATGTTCGAGTATAATGAATTTTCTGGAGACTAGAAATCTACTCTGTAGGAATCAGCATGGGTTTCGAAAAAGACGGCCGTGTGAAACCCAGCTCGCGCTATTCGTCCACGAGACTCAGAGGGCCTTAGACACGGGTTCACAGGTAGAAGCCGTGTTTCTTGACTTCCGCAAGGCGTTTGACACAGTTCCCCACAGTCGTTTAATGATCAAAGTAAGAGCATACGGACTATCAGACCAGTTGTGTGCTTGGATCGAGGAGTTCCTAGATAACAGAACGCAGCATGTCATTCTCAATGGAGAGAAGTCTTCCGAAGTAAGAGTGATTTCAGGTGTGCCGCAAGGGAGTGTCATAGGACCGTTGCTATTCACAATATTCATAAATGACCTGGTGGGTGACATCGGAAAGTCTCTGAGGCTTTTTGCAGATGATGCTGTGGTGTATCGAGAGGTTGCAACAATGGAAAATTGTACTGAAATGCAGGAGGATCTGCAGCGAATTGACGCATGGTGCACGGAATGGCAATAGAATCTCAATGTAGACAAGTGTAATGGGATGCGAATACATAGACTGATAGGTCCTTATCATTTAGCTACAAAATAGCAGGTCAGCAAATGGAAGCAGTTAAATCCATAAATTATCTGGGAGTACGCGTTAGGAGTGATTTAAAATGGAATGATCGTATAAAGTTGATCGTTGGTAAAGCAGATGCCAGACTGAGATTCATTGGAAGAATCCTAAGGAAATGCAATCCGACAACGAAGGAAGTAGGTTACAGTACGCTTGTTCGCCCACTGCTTGAATACTGCTCAGCAGTGTGGGATCCGCACCAGATAGGGTTGATAGAAGAGATAGAGAAGATCCAACAAAGAGCAGCGCGCTTCGTTGCAGGATCATTTAGTAATCGCGAAAGCGTTACGGAGATGATAGATAACCTCCAGTGGAAGACTCTGCAGGAGAGACGCTCCGTAGCTCTGTATGGGCTTTTGTTGAAGTTTCGAGAACATACCTTCACCGAAGAGTCAAACAGTGTATTGCTCCCTCCTACTTATATTTCGCGAAGAGACCACGAGGATAAAATTAGAGAGATTAGAGCCCACACAGAAGCATACCGAGAATCCTTCTTTCCACGTACAATACGAGACTGGAATAGAAGGGAGAACCGATAGAGGTACTCAGGGTACCCTCCGCCACACACCGTCAGGTGGCTTGCGGAGTACGGATGTAGATGTAGATACTGGCACGTTCCATGACCTAGAAGATTTGCTCCTCAATTTGGGCCTACGGAACTTGACATGCGCAAAGAAAGAGGGTAACAGAAGATATATTGAATTTAATTTATGAAAGGAGAAAATACAAAAATGCAGTAAATTAACCCGACAAAAAGAAATACAAACGTCTCAAAAATGAGATCGACAGGAAGTGCAAAATGGCTAAGCAGGGATATCTAGAGGACAAACGTAAGGATATAGATGCGCTTATCACTAGGGGCATGATAGATAGTGCCTAAAGAAAAACTAAAGAGACTTTTAGAGAAAAGAGATTCACTTGTATGCATATCAAGAGCTCAGATGGAAACCCTGTTATCAGCAAAGAAGATATTGCAGAAAGGTGGAAGGTGTATATAGAGGATCTATACAAGGGCAATGTACTTGAGGACAATATAATGGAAACGGAAGAGGATGTAGATGAAGATGAAATGGGAGATGACATACTGCGTGAAGAGTTTGACAGGGCACTGAAAGACCTTAGTGGAAATAAGGTTCCGGGAGTAGGCAACATTCCATTAGAACTACTGACAGGCTTGGGAGACCCAGCTCTGACAGAACGTGACCGTCTGATGAGCAAGATGCATGAGACAGCCGAAATACCGTCAGACTTCAAGAAGAATGAAATAATTCCAATTTCAAAGAAATCAGGTGTTGACAGGTGTGAAAATTAGCTAACTATCAGTTTAATAAGTCACAGCTGCAAAATACTAACGCAAATTCTTTACAGACGAATGGAAAAAATGGTAGAAGCCGACCTCAGGGAAGACGAGTTTGGATTCCGTGGAAATACTGGGACATGTGAGGCAATACTGACCCTACGACTTACCTTATAAAGTAGATTAAGAAAAGGCAAACCTACGTTTCTAACATTTGTAGACTTAGAGAAATCCTTTGACAATGTTGACGGGAATACTCTCTTTCAAATTCTGAAGGTGGCAGGGGTAAATTACAGGGAGCGAAAGGCAATTTACAATTTGTACAGAAAGCAGGTGGTAGTTACAAGAGTCGAGGGATATGAAACGGAAGCAGTGGTTGGGAAGGGAATGAGACAGGGTTGTAGACTATCCCCAATGTTATTCAATCTGTTTATTGAGCAAGTAGTAAAGGATACAAAAGAAAAATTCTGAGTAGAAATTAAAATCCATGGATAAGAAACTAAAACCTTGAGGTTTGCCGATGACGTTCTAATTCAGAGACAGCAAAGAACCTAGAAGAGTAGCTGAACAGAATGAAGTGTCCTGAAAGGATGATATAAGATCAGCATCAATAAAAGCAAAACGAGGATAATGGAATGTAGTCGAATTAAGGTGGGTGATGCTGAGGGAATTAGATTAGGAAATGAGACATTTAAAGTAGTAAAGGAGTTTCGCTATTTAGGGAGCAAAATAACTGAAGACGGTCGAAGTAGAGAGGATATAAAATGTCGACTGTCAATAGTAAGAAAAGTGTTTCTAAAGAAGAAAAATTTGTTAACATCGAGTATAGCTTTAGGTATCAGGAAGTCCTTTCTCCGAGTATTTGTATGGAGTGTAGCCACGTATGGAAGTGAATAATGGACAATATATAGTTTGAACAAGAATAGAATAGAAGCTTTCGAAATGTGGTGCTACGGAAGAATGCTGAAGATTAAGTGGGTAGATTACATAACTAATGTGGAGGTATTGAATAGGATACTGGAGAAGAGAACTTTGTGGCAAAACTTGACTAGAAGATGGGGTCGGATGGTAGGACACGTTCTGAGGCATTAAGGGATCACCAATTTAATATTGGAGGGCAGCGTGGAGGGTAAAAATCGAGGTGGGAGACCAGGAGATGAATACACTAAGCAGATTCACAAGGATATAGGTTTGCAATGGGTACTGGGAGATGAAGCTTCCACACGATACAGTAGCATGGAGAGCTGCATCAAACCAGTCTGTGGACTGAAGACAAGAGCAACAACAACAACAACAACAACAACAACAACAAGGTATTTGTCTGATGTGTAACCTTCAACAGAAGTGGGGCAGACAAGAGGGTTAATTCATTAATGGTGTCGGAAGAGATGGTTAGCAAGAAATCCTTTAGGCGTGGTGCGTGATGCGGCGCTCCCCATCCCCATATACCGATCAAATCAGTCACGACTTGAACCGAGCGTGCCCGAACATTGTCCTACAAAATGATGGCCGCCCCTTCTGCAGAAACCGACGCCGCTTCTTTCTCTCAGTTGCTTTTCTACTTTGTAACACAGTCTGTTTCGTTTTCGAGTGCAAACCGCTTAACATATATTGTTCAAATTTGGCATGGAGACAGTTTGAACCCTGAGAAAGAACATAGCCCACTTTAAAAAGCAAGAAAAATTTTTTTGCATCAGTGAACGTAAACTACATTAAAACTTACTTATTTTGCTTGTACAACTTAAGAATTCTATAATGTATAAGTACTTCAGTAGTCGCCGCGCGGGATAGTCTCTACAAACGAAATTGCTCCCACGTCCGAGGCCTTTCAATATCACGTCTTCCATTCCGCTTATAGTTCAGAATATTTTGGGGAAGTCTGGGACGTAGCATTCTCACCAGTCTTCACGATATTTTTGAATTTTTTAGTTTCTGTTGAAAATACTTAATTTTTCTCTAGTATCTTCATTCCTAATCATTTCTTGTTGTGCAGCTCTTCGAATTTCTTAGGAACCTCATCTCTGCCGTGTGATTTATTTTTCGTTTTTTTTAACCATGTTTTCGCTTTCATAGCATAATACAGGAACCGCGACCACGTTATAGAATTTCGGGACAACCTTTTTGTACTTTATTGCCCAATGTTCAGATAATAGTGTCACAGACAGCTTAGAATTTGTGTAATTTATTTTAAGTATCAGAGTAAAAATCAGATCTTACAGCGTAGCCTAAATGAAAGATTAAGAGACCAGTTCTAAAGCAGGATTATCCAAAACTAGTTTTAAACTGACTGAGTATTTTCCTCGGAGTGCACTTATTTTCGTTTTATTACTAGAAATTTTAAAGTTGTATTCATTGCATATTTCGTTCAGGTGGTATATAGATCTTTGGAGGTCATTTCGTGAACTTGAATCATGTCATCTACAAACAGAAGCACAATCAGGTATTTCTCATTCGTTATCCCAATTCCTTGGTCTTGTCGTAGTTCCTGCTTTCATTTATGAAGAACGAAGTCAATGTAAATACTAAAAATGCTGACTTAATCTGCTCATTTAAATGTATACCAAGCGAGCTGCCGCAGTGGTTAGTACATGGTATGATGATGATGATGATGATGATGATGATGATGATGATGATGATGATGATGATGTTGGTTTGTGGGGCGCTCAACTGCACGGTTATCAGCGCCTGTACAAAGCCCCAACCTTTACACAGTCCAGTTTCGCCACCATCACGAATGATGAAGAAATGATGACACCACAGACACCTACTTCCCGGGCGGAGAAAGCAACCCAGCCGTGAATCGAACCCGGAATCCCATCACCAGCAACGCTTGCTACACGACGAGCTGTCAACTAGTACACTAGACTCGCATTCGGGAGGATGACGTTTAAATCCGCATCCGGCCATCCTGATACGTATTCCGTAACTTTTCTGAATCGCTCCAAGCAAATGCTGGGATGGTTCCTTTGAAAGGGAACGGCGGACTACTTTTACCCTTCCCTGACGCAGTGCCAACTCCTGCTCCGTTTCTAATGACCTCAACATCGATAGCACATTAAATGCAATCCTCCTTCCGTCCTTCATTTAAAGGCATAGGTTTACGCAATAAGTCGGGCGTTAAAAGTTAAAAACTGCGTACTCGTCTAAGGCAGCATAATTTCATGGCGCGCAAATTATCGACACTATATTCACCGAGCATTTGTGAAAGGCAGCACGTGGCGACTTCCAACAAACTTCACACATAATTTCGAAACTTTTTTTCCCTCTGACATCCCTGGCAGAATGATGAAAGGAAAAAGACTTTTATCACTTCTACATTTTCGCTGTTCGTGTAGTAAGGTGTCAGCATCAGGCTTGATGTTTCACTTTATTACTTCTTTACTACTCACTTTATTCGCAACACATTTGTCAGACAGTATCCACATACGTCGCCGAATGTACCTGAAAATTATAGAATTGTACAACACCTAGTTCAGTACATAAATATTGAGACTTGTCAAAAAACTAGCTTCTCTTACAACAGAGCGTCTTCAACTGCAAAGGGTCATGTTTCTTCAGGTCAAGTTTTTAACACATTAACTGATACGGAAAGTGAACGAACTTCTGAAGGTGGTTTACATATGGGACTTCCAGTTTTCAGACAGCAATTTGGAGGGGAGAAGGGGGGGTGCTTACGCGGTCTATTTGAAACTTCAGTGTTTCCGTAAATGATGCAGTTGCCTGTAATAAAGTTCTGTTTGAAAGAAGCCACGCCCTCATAAGATTTCAGTGTAGTGCAAAGCATGACAACTTAGTTTAAATGTTCCCGAAATGTAGAATTGTTCGGTTCACAAAACGATATAACCTTATCCTACGAGTATAGTGCAGCGAGTCAAATTCGCAATCGCTCAACCCACATGAATACCTGGGTGTAAAAATTTCTAGAGATTTGAAATGGAACCGTCACATAGTCGCAGTCTTAGGGAAATACGGTGGCTGGCTGCAATTCGTTGGTAGAATTCTAGGAAAATACAATCAGTGTACAAAAGAAATTGCTTACAAATCACGCTTGCGACTTATCCCCCAATATTGGTCGAGATTCTTGGATCCTAATCAGATACAACTGCCAGGCGAAACTGAATGTATACAGAGAAGGGCGGCACGAATGGTCACAGGTTTTTTGACCCGTTGGAGAATGTCACGCAGTTTCTGCTCAAATTGAACAGGCAGGCGCTTGGAAACAAACGTACAATATCCAGAGTAAGTCTACTTGGAATATTTCCTGTGGAATCCTTAACTGTTGAATATAGGCGAATGGTAGTCAATGGAGGGAATGACTGTGAATGCTCGTTCGATTTGCGTTCTCTTCCGTAGGCTGCGATGCAAACTAATCCTGGTAATATTCCCGGTGTGAGATGTAGTTGGCAGCTCTGTAAATGCTGACCGGTGAGTCGCTTAAAGCCCAGGTGAAATTAATCTCGGAGGGACACATCACGCTCCCAACCGATGAAGCATATCCCCTAAGGATCGCCGAGAGCCTGTGACTAGTGCATTGAATTTAAATACGGAAAACTGCAAAAACTCACTTTTTGAACTATTTGTAATTCCATTAACTAGTTTTGTAACCTTTACAGACTCATCTTCAAATGTGGCACACAGAATTTCCGTCTCTCTGACGTGGAGACAGAGCGACAGTTACATGGCGACATGTGTCGGAAAACCAGTTATTCCACTTACTGACTAACGGACAGTTCATGGTAGACACAGACTATTCCGTGGAAGAGCAAAGTATCGCGAGGAGACCTAATTAGAAAGTTTCTAGAACTGACGTTACATGATGAATGTAGGAATGGAATATACTGAAACCGCCTACGTATTGTAACTGTAGGAAGCGTGATGACCAGAAGAGACTAAGCACAGCACGCACAGAGGCTTTTAAGCAGCCACAGTACGCACGCTCCATACGTCAGTGGAGTGGGAATAAGTCCTAATAACTGGTATACTGGCAAGTTCCATCTGTCACGCAATTCACGGTCGTTTATAGACTACAAATTATAAGCTGCCTATGTTTTGTTTAAATTTGGATTACAAGAAAATGGGCGTTTTGCAAAATATCCTACATAAGTCTCCTCTTCATCAACACCACCACCATGAGTGTTCGGCCCTAGGGCAGGTCTTCACATGTAGCTCTCCATGCAGTCCCATCATTTGTTACCCTCTTATTTTCTCACAACTATTTTCTGTTCTTACGCTGTCCACCACCTGGTATGTTCTGAGTCTTCTTCTTCTTCTTCTTCTTCTTCTTCTTCTTATTGCATTCACCATTTCCTCCATACCATCAATAAACAATCTCTTCTCATTCAGTGTCCATGCCAATTGTGTTTGCTCATCCTGCTACCTTTAAAATTTCTCTCTGTTCTCCCACTCAACACCACCTCATTTCTCACTGTGCTTGCCTATTTTATCACCTATCAACGCACCCACATAAAAGCCTCCTGTTATGAAACGTCTCGTTGGCAATTGCTATACGTATTTTCACCTCCTTATTACTTCCAATGTCGTCCATAATAGCACGTCGCAGTTATCTAAAAATACTAAATTGTTGTGTGTCTTCCTGCCTAACATTATAGTTGTTCTTGATTTTCTTGCACCTATCACCGGACATTTTGCGTTTTTCTTATTATTTCTCATTCCAATTTACTCACGACTCTTGTTCAATTCTTTTAACATTTCAGTCATACTTCTTTCGCTCTCTGTCAATAACACCACATGATCCGCGAGTCTAATACATTCTGCTCTCCTAACAACAACCCGCTCCCGTCTATGTCATTTCAAACGTTTTTGAATGACATGCTCCAAATATATTTACACACTAAGGAGAATAAACGTATCCCGAAGGACTTACCCCAGCGCGATGGAAATCGATACACGTGATGTCTATTCATGCCCAATAGTATCCGAACGACCTGAATTGAATTTCGCCTGATTCACATGCAACCCACATAGCGCAACTGTCTAGCAGGTCTCCTTATCGCTCCTTGGTACAGTCGTTTGACTATTGAAAGTGGTTCCAACAAGTCACCACGAGAAAAAACTGTTCTGTATCGCAATAACTCAAAATGTAAAGTAATACCACGATACTACAAATATCACGGAACACCTTATCACAGATAAGACTGCCCTTAAGGCTTGTAGCTCACATTTATTACAATAAATGACATATCTGACATTTTACCACTCTCATTATTACGTCAGATAGGTAATGCACGTAGTAAATTTGTCGTATTCTTCATTTACTCTTCAAAGTAACATACCGTACTAATTAAACACAAAATAAGATTAAAAATTAAAGGTATTCACGAGCAGCTAATTGAGAATATTTATGAACTTCAAATGACACGACGAACCGTCTCGTTCTGCATATGGGTGCAAACTCAGGTCATGCAGACTAAGCAATGATTTCGTGCCTGACGGATACTAACAGTCACTCGTGATTAGGCATATAGAGAGTGATATACCTCGATTTTAGACAGAGCCAGTTTGCAAATTCCAACTTTAAATTTCATAGCGCAAGCATTTTTGCCGGACGCGAATTCCTACCCAGCACCTGTTGTCCCTGTTAACGAACGATGAGAGATGTTGAATCTTGGTTCCTAACAAGTAACTTACTTGAATTGCCGTGAGGTAAGGCTTTGTATTTGGCAGGGATTCGAACTCAGAACTTAATCGGATAGATATCGACGCACAATCAACTGTGACATTTCGGATTTTCTCGGCAGTAGCTAGATGTTTTAACTGAAATGACGAGACGAAGCATTATTTTTTTTTCCTTCCCAAGACTCCAACCTGGCACAAATCGCTGTTATATTCTACAGAAAACGAACGTTAAATATGGGTTTGTTGCACCAGCAGCGACATGTGAGCGTGTTTGAACTAGAAATAATATGACGAAGAGTTCAGTGCTCACTGGGAATACAGCTCCACACATCATATCGCTTTTGACTACACACAAAGATGCGTCAGCTTCCGAATTTTTGTCCAGCTCGGACTAACATCTTGAACTTACAGTGATCTCGCAAATAGTTCTGTCTCTCACTGGGTGTCAAAACGTCACATATCGTTAGTGTTGACAAGGAATGAAAATACATTAAACATTAAAATAATTATCCACCAGCAGATAGGTGTTCTCATGCTAGAGCTTGATAATACATAATGAAATCTATAGTGCCAGGCCAGGATTCGAACCCATTCACGCGCAGTATGTGGAGATGTTGAGGAATCTGCAGTTCTGAACAAACAACAAATTGTAGCCGTGCTGTATTCTCACGAAGGGATCAAATTCAGCCTTAAGTACGGTCTAAGTTGCATTCCCAGTTCAGAACCGATTTTATCGACATACAGAAGCTCAGATAAAATATGGACTAAATGTCCTGTGAGCCTACATAGCGTTTGTTTCGTCACTAGAAATAAATAATAAGTATAAGAAAGGTTTCTACGTGTCGCCGCCCCAGTCTTTATTGTGATTCATCCTAACGTCTACTTTGTAGAAAAGGAATATCATTTTTCATGTTAATTTCAGACCACAATGTCATTATATCTTCTTCACTTGGTGTAGCCAGAAGAGAATGGAATCTGTCTCACCTTATCTAAAATCATTGACAGAAGTTAGAATCGAACCAAGTCTATAGATATACAAGCATATCATAAGTATGTGGCTCATTTTTCTATCGTAACGCCGTTGCACCACACTGGATGAGAATTCTGACACACAGGCTTCCTGTAGTAATTTGCAGCAGGTTCAGTAAATTCATTTACTTGGTTGGCCGAATCACAATGAACTAGCTGCCTCGACTACCCAGTGCATACATTCGACTTTATTTTGTAATCACCGAAATAAAATCACGTACCTGCCACCTACACAGAACAGCCAACAGTCTAGGATGCGCAAATTTAAATAGGAAGTGTTTCTTTCCACTTGGTCTACTGTATTGCGCCATCTCTTTGTTGAAAACGTCGTGCAGTGCAAATGTCGCATTTCGTAAGTAAAGTTTTGTATTCCTAGAAACCCAAAATTTGCTTGTCATCGGCGGGAAGAGGAGTTACCTGTTGTGCAGCATTGTAAGTTTTCACCATTGCACTATGAGCCGAAAGTATTTTTTTGCGATTTCCTTATCGATGTTTTATCTGACTGCTTGTAGCTCTTTCACAGAAGGGATAAAAACGTTACAGTTAGTGAGACTGGAAGTGCGAACCATAACAGATGCTTTTTCTCAGGTCAGCGCATTACCATAGAGCTGGGGTAGAAATACGTGTCTTAGCTCACTCTTACGAGATCGATAATGTCTAGCACTCGTAAACCGCTATTTAAAGGACGAGATTAGTTGCGATTTCCACGTGCAACGACTTTCCTGGGCTGAAAACAGTAAATTTATAATCTTTTGTTACACCTAAAACGATAATAAATCAGATTATTCAATGGAAATGACAGGTAAAATCAAGTGAACCTTGAGGATAAATTTCGTGCACACCAGGAAGGAACTGGTCGATCACAGAGTTCCCAAACATACGTTGCCTTGTTGTCAAATCTCAGTTACAGTACCAGCAGAAAGACGACGACCCGATGTGATCGTACAGCGGGCTGGGAAGTGACCATAGCTGGTGTCTCCAAGTCGCGGCTACTACGGCCTGGAATACGTAATGCGTCTGATTCGCATTTCTGTAACTAGGTTTAGGGACTGGAGCGTGGTTACTAACAATACTCCGAACTGACTGAAAACTAAGCATCATATATCAGTAACTCTCACAGTTGTTTTTATATTTATTTCGTAAGTGTACTAAAAAGTAAGAAGCTCATTCAGAGACGTTTTGATGCCTCGCCGATAGTCGAGCAAAACAAACAAATAAAGAAAAAAAGAATGTGTGTGTGTGTATGATAGAGAGAGAGAGAGAGAGAGAGAGAGAGAGAGAGAGAGAGAGAGAGAGAGAGAGATCAAAAAGAATGAGAGAGAGTAAGAAATTGTTGTAAAGAAATTGAATCATGGTATGTAAAGAAACCTTTCATTAAAATGACATGTTACACATCATTACGAAATATCGTTTTCATGATCTATGCATTAGGAGGTGTCTGCTTCGTGCAAAAGGTCTTGAGTTCATATTGACGACAACAAGTAATTCTTCATTATAGACGTTTATTTACAAACAGAACTGACAGACTCAACAACAGACTCTCCCAGCCAACCGCACTGCACATCCGAACTGCCCATTGACAACTCCTAGGTGTACTAATATCCTTCCAAACAATGAGAGTCTTTGACAATGCTTTGTTCACAATACGATAGCAATTCACGACTTAAAACCAAATCAGACATTACAGAACTTTAGCACAGATTAAAGCAAGTAAAAGGATGAGCACATATAAATTCTTACAAGCATAATTTCAAAATAGAGTTTATAACATTTTTCTACCAGCCTTCGGATAACCTTCACCAGACTTGCACCGACGTTTCCAGAAATATCTTGACATTTGATTCTGGATATTTCTTGGGTGATTTAGAACAATTATTTATATGTAAAATGATTTAAATCCTGTTTCAAAACGTAAATAAATCTTTTTAGCAATATTTCTTGATACTAATCGTCTTTCGAAATTAGGTTATGAAACAGTTTTCACAAGTTTTCGTATTTTTGGGATGATAATATAGAATTTCTCCATAGAAAATTCCAGAAGTGTGCATTAAACGTTCATTTACAGACTTTCTCTTTAGCTGGTGAGTTTTTTAAAAGTATTTTGTCCATATTATACGAAATAATTTAGCTCAAAACTGATAATTTATACAATTAATCAGAGCTACAGCAAACAGTGAGTCTTTCTTTTACAAAATGAAATATAATTACAAAATTGAATGAAAATAGGTTACTAACACTAATATATACTTATATTAATTCTATTTTTGTTCTTTCTGTGCAAAATGTCCTAATATTGACACAGTACAATATTTAAACATCACCAAAGTTTCCCTTTACATTTTGCATATCTGTATCGACATCCCCTAAAAGTCTACAGTATCGAATACTTCAATATGTCCCAATATGTCCTGTAATGTTACAACATGAATATACATTAAAAGCGCACGTTGGTTTTCACTAGCGGGACGGTGTGCACGTTATAGGGCTTGAACTGAAACTATGAATGTTTTTGTATTGGATCAGGATGCGGACCCACATACTTACCTTTGGAGGAGACCTAGAGAAGGTTGCAGTCTTGCGAAAAGGAACGAAATGGTTGAACTATAATGTTCCGAGTGATTCAGATCCTCGAAAGAGGAGAAACGAATTCGAATCACAGTCCAGCACCAAATTTTTCAACGTCTCTAGTTCAATCAATTACAAGTAAAATAAGAGCCCCATCCTTTAAATGGCTATCGCTTCATAAAATAAAATAAAATTTTCTAATGTAAGTAAGTTTACTGGCGACTGTATTTCTGTTTACGATGACTTCCGCTATGTCGTTTCCCAACGTAACCTGGCTCTGCCCAGTTTGTAATGATGGAACGTGATTTGTATTGCGAAATCTGGATTATAACGTCTTTCTCTTGAGGTTACCAGAGGCAAAGTAAATCTGTTTGTGCTTCTTAAAAGTAAATGTCTGACCCACGCATTGCTCCTGTGATAGTTCCACCAGACCATTGTGCCCACATTTCCCAGCCCCAGGAGTGAGCTGCAACGGATGATGTGCTGAGCTTACAAAAGTAGTCACGGTGGATAAAACGCGAGTCTATTAAATGGTTAAGTAGAAACAAGCTTCTGACGCGGAGATTATGTTATTCTCATGTCAGCAGGATGTAAAGACCCTTGTAGGCATCATAGGCTCGATGTGAAGCTATTTTGAAATGTTCACAAATTCAGAAATTTTCTTAGTTCGTGAAGATCCACTGGGAAGTGTGAAGTTACCGGATAATTGGATTATTACCGTCATTATTACTATCATTTTCTTCATGCCGCTGCTGGAACACTGTACTTGAATATCAGTTCGTTCCTTTTGGTCACTATACAAGTAGTTTCCCAAGAAGAGGTTTTTTCACTGTCAACAGAATTCTTTCCATGTTAAAATCAAACACCAGCAATTACTCATAGATTACATTAAAACTAAAGTAATCGATGAAGACGTTACTTGATAACAAAAACGCTCTGCCTTTCTTCTATTACTTGCGCCTAGAAATGGCTGTCGAGTACTGCCAAACCAAAAGCCAAGAGATCTTACTGCCTGCCGATATACGTCGCTGTCAATTTTTCCATAAGATTTGGTCGACGTGACCTGTTTCAAGTTGTGTATGACAGAGAATGTTTTAGAAAATCAATTGTTTTCCTTTGCAATAAAGAAAAAGATATTCATTCTAAGCTATCCAAGTTCAAAATTTTTGGAATATTAGTTCCAGTTTAATATTCGCTTCTATAATGTAGGAAAGTATTTCGCACTTGCAAAACTCGGATCCGTCCCACTGACCTTGCACTCAGCTGCTGGCCATAAATTCTGGCTCAGAGTGACACCAGATTAATTAAACTAATATACCGAAGACTATTTGCCAGTGCTCTCTCTCACCGGAAAATATGCAGTTCACTCATTAATTGGGCTCCATTAGTACACTGTAACAGTAATTTCTGTGTGTCTGCAATGCATTCGGATTGTAGAATTTAGCGGTGCTCTCTCTCCCACTTCTGTATACAATATGACTGACCTAAACGGGCCCTTTATCGTTACAGGCCCTGGGCAGTGCTACATCATACTGACAACAGTAATGTTCTTATACTGACAATCTGACTGGTCGTTTTACCTGATTTTGTAATCATTTAAATAAGACAACATGACCTTCCAGTGGGAGACATTTCTTTCTCCCTTTTCCTTCTGTGACATTTTTCCGTAAGCTATTTGCCTTCCAATCAGAGAAATGCGGCAGAGTACGGCCGGTAAACGATTTACAAACCACGATTTAGTCCCGTTAAGACGATTTCTTCAAACATTGTCGTTGCTGAAGGAATTTACTTTCGTCTTAAATCGTCTCAAGCAGCAACGTTCACAGACATCCCAAATACGTAAAAGCTCATTATCCTGGTACGAAGTTTGTAAAACAAACTTCCCACAGTTTGTGTCAGGTTGATCTTTTCGTCTGATAGCACTGCCTAAGTATCACAAGTAGTGTCCCTGTAGCTGTGGGAATCATTGGTTAATAACGAGTTTAACACCAATGAGTATAGTATTGCTAAATATTCAAATTAATTATCAACCTAAGTGTGAGTTCATCCGCAGACTGTAGCGAATTTATTATACTGAAGCTAGACTTTGCATCCTTGTCCTCCTTGAGTGGGCATTGGAAGGCGTTTGCACACACGAACACAACACTATGAATACTTCTAACGCCATAGTTAACGTTGCTCTCATAAACTACTTTTGTTTTCTTAATTCTTCTAGGTGTTCAGGGTGCAATATGTGTTGTAGATACAGCCTTAGAGCAAAACATTGACCGCCGAGCCGTCCACATAAGGTGGACAACACAGTCGTGCTCCTCTCAGGATCCTGTGTCCGGCAGTATGCTCGATCAGCAACATTGTAGACTGCGGCACTTCCCAGAGGAAGTCTTGAGTTCAGTCTTAGTCCATTATTCTTGACTAAGGCTGTAGTCTTGAGGTAAAACGCGAGACTAGCTAATATGAAATCTGGCGACCGGAAGCAGACAACGACAAAATTTTTATCGCCCCTTTCGTCTCGGTGCTGAAGCTATGCGTGTAATTCAAGCGAATCTACAATATATTTCGCTTTGTGTCACACTGGTAATAATAGTTTGGTTCAACAATGTTTTAGCGAAAGATTTCTTTACCGAGCATCTGCCTCTGAACACCGTTTTCTGCCTACCGGCGGGGGCTGAGGCACTGCGCTGCCTTCTGCCGACAACATCTGCTCCACTCCACACTCTCAACCATGTACAATGCTTTAATGTTGTTGAGTAGTGACCCATAAAATCTGTCTACGATTTGTGTTTCACTCCTGATAGCAAAGGAGGCACAAAACCGTTTTTATTTGATGATTACTTTATTACATTAGAATGCAGTACATCAATGTGACACAAAATTAATTTCATTGTTTCAGATCCAGTGCGCTATAATTAAAGCGTCACATTCTGTTCTTTTCCTTGCACAAGAGATTCTTCAAATAATTTATTATTGTCGTGGATTCATATGTATTACTCAATGTACAGGGAGTAAATGCAATGTAATGTGTTTGGTTTCTTTCTTTGATTTTCTATGGTAAATGGATGAAAATGATTGCGTCAATACCTATCAGAACCTGCTCTATAGCTACTAAGGCAAATTGCTTGTTTTGAGGTCCATAAATTTAATTAATGGAGAAGTGAACGCTTTTCACAAATGATATTTAGATTATTCAATTGGATTTAAGGCGACAAAACTGCCCATATTTGAAGCTACCCAGAGAAAAAGTAAGTTGCTAGAGACACTGTCAGCACATGTCTGCAGGAAAGTTTAGCATAGAGTAATCAAGAGGCTCATTTCCTTCATACTTATCACCCTGGAATGTGAGTTAAGTGAAGAACAATACTGAAATTCGTATCGTTGATGGTCGATTCGAATTTCTTCAGAGACGCTGGTATTGCGAAGCAGCTTGGCAGCCAGAACGCCATGATCTATGACGATTAACACAACTTACTGAGTCGAGCTACCAAGAAGATTTGATGTGTAAAGGTTTTCTTCCGATTTCGATACAGAATTTTTTCTGGAAATTCGCAGCTCCATAAAAAAAAAGCTCGCACACGATGGTCCCTACCTCAGTTGGAACTGACGACTGATTGAGCCGTTCTGACACGAGACATGGGCGGCACCACCGGGTTACAGACACACTGCTACCTTTACACCACTCTCATCATGGTATTGGTCGCTCAGCCTCATAACGCATCGTGAAAAATAATAAAAGTTGCCACTTATGTGGAGAATAGCATTTCTTTAGCCAAAAAATTGAATTTTCTGCCTCAATATCTTAGTTTACGTAAGGATTATACAGCATGAGCCATTCAAATGGAAAGGTACTATCAAGTAAATTTAGTGAGCCAATTCAGTACCATAGGCGGAAGTGATTGCACTGTCACAGTGTTGCCTAATGTTTGTGACGATGTTGCCAAATCTCAGGTATGCTAGGAACAGCTATGTAGCGGTATGCGTGGAGAATCCCCTGCTCGTGTCTTACGGGGATATGGAGAGGAACCGCGGGGTTTGGTTAGGATGCAGCGTTTTCTCCTAGCAGTTTTGTCAAACATTAAGGTGTATAATCTTCCATTACGATTACAGTTTCCTACAAAATATATACGAATAAAACACTTACCTTGTTTCTTTCCGACAAAAGATTATTTCAGTACGATAAAAAGTTTTTGGAAATCTCTTATGCCCACCTGTCACCAAAGTAAGATAAACACTTTGCACCTCGAAATCGATTGCATGTATGTGCAGTCTTGTGATGCTTAAATAACGCTCAAAGGACATTTAGTCCATATTTTATCTGAGCTTCTGTATGTCGATAAAATCGGTTCTGATCTGGGAATGCAACTTAGACCGTACTTAACGCTCAATTTGATCCCTTCGTGAGAATACAGCACGGCTACAATTTGTTGTTTGTTCAGAACTGCAGATTCCTCAACATCTCCACATACTGCGCGTGAATGGGTTCGAATACTGGCCCGGCACTATAGATTTCATTATGTATTATCAAGCTCTAGCATGAGAACACCTATCTGCTGGTGGATAATTATTTTAATGTTTAATGTATTTTCATTCGTTGTCAACACTAACGATATGTGACGTTTTTGACACCCAGTGAGACACAGGACTATTTGCGAGATCACTGTAAGTTCAAGATGTTAGTCCGAGCTGGACAAAAATTCGGAAGCTGACGTATCTTTGTGTGTAGTCAAAAGCGATATGATGTGTGGAGCTGTATTCCCAGTGAGCACTGAACTCTTCGTCATATTATTTCTAGTTCAAATACGCTCACATGTCGCTGCTGGTGCAACAAACCCATATTTAACGTTCGTTTTATCTAGAATATAACAGCGATAGATGCCGGGTTGGAGTCTTGGGAAGGAAAAAAATTAATGTTTGGTCTTATCATTTCAGTTAAAACATCTAGCTACTGCCGAGAAAATCCGAAATGTCACAGTTGATTGTGCGTCGATATCTATCCGATTAAGTTCTGAGTTCGAATCCCTGCCCAATACAAAGCCTTTCCTCACGGCAATTCAAGTAAGTTACTTGTTAAGAACCAAGATTCAACATCTCTCGTCGTTCGTTAACAGGGACAACAGGTGCTGGGTAGGAATTCGCGTCCGGCAAAAATACTTGCGCTATGTAATTTAAAATTGGTATTTGCAAACTCGCTCTGTCTAAAATCGAGGTATATCACTCTCTGTATGCCTAATCACGAGTGACTGTTAGTTTCCGTCAGGCACGAAATCTTTGCTTAGTCTGCATGACCTGAGTTTGCATCCATATGCAGAACGAGACGGTTCGTCGTGTAATTTGAAGTTCATAAATATTCTCAATCAGCTGCTCGTGAATACCTTTAATTTTTAATCTTATATTGTGTTTAATAAGTACGGTATGTTACTTTGAAGAGTATATAATGATTTCGACGAATTTACTATGTGCATTACCTATCTGACGTAATAATGAGAGTGGTAAAATGTCAGATATGTCATTAATTGTAATAAATGTGAGCTACAAGCCTTAAGGGCAGTCTTATCTGTGATAAGGTGTTCCGTGATATTTGTAGTATCGTGGTATTACTTTACATCTTGAGTTATTGCGATACAGAACAGTGTTTTCTCGTGGTGACTTGTTGGAACCACTTTCAATAGTCAAACGACTGTACCAAGGAGCGATAAGGGGACCTGCTAGACAGTTGCGTTATGTGGGTTGCATGTGAATCAGGCGAAATTCAATTCGTTCGTTAGGATAGTTTTGAGCATGACTGTACGTGTAGGGCCAAATGAATGATTAGAGTTGAAGAAAAACTGGATGATTAATTCAAGACAAAGAGCTTCACAAATTGATAAGTCGATAACGTGTTGGGCCACCTCTGGCAGTTACTAGGCTTGACATTGACTGATAGGGTTAGTGGATACCCTCCTGATGGATATGGTACCAAATTCAGTTCAGTTGGTTCATTACATCGCCAAAATCGCGACCTTCTTTACAGAACCTGTCCATTTTGCTCCAAATGTTCAAAATTGGCGAGAGATGTGGCTATCTTGCTGAGAAATGTATTGCCTTGCATGTACAAACACGTAGATACGATCTCTGTGTGTGGTGCGTAAATTGTCGGCAGGCACCTCACTTAGTGTCCCGAGCAGAGTTCAAGCCGCCATAGAGACAAAGGTTGGACACACTGCATATTAATGTCCACTAATAGGTGTCTGTACATTCATTGATAGGATAGTGTATTTCGAAATGTTAGCAGATAAAGCTTACGTGGGGCGAGTCGTAGAATCTCTAAAAAGAGACACCTCTGGCAACACTAGTTGAAAGTTGCTTTCAAACTAGCCGTGCTGCGCTCTCTACCTCCGGCTATTCTCGTGGCCGTCAGAGCTCCCGTAGCCGAGACGCCCCCTGGGTAAACGCGCCTCGCGATCTGTCACGAATTATGGAATGTATTCGCAGATACCAATTGTAATACGACAACGGCTATACAGTTTGCTGGAAACGTACAGGATGTTCTGAAATTCCCGTCACTACCTGCTAGAACTTGTAGAGGGGACTGAGTACATAATACTCATATTTTAAATTGTAACCCGTCTCCAGAGACGTACCGTATACTAGAACCATTTGAAAACATGTTGGTAACGCTGTCACATTGACAAGTAATTTGTTACACTGTGGAGCCAAAGAAATATCGTTTATGGCCCCCGCGAGAAATCCCTCAACACGCCGTGGCATGGACTCTATTGATGGCTGAAGTCGCGCAGCAGGGAACTGACACCATGAAACCTGCAGAGCTGCCCATAAATCCGTAACAGTAAGAGGGAGCAGAGATCTCTTCTGATCAACACGTTGCAAGGCATTCCAGATATGCTAGTTAATGCTATAAAATTTACTAGAAACGTACAGTATATTTGGGGAGTTTGGTGGCCAGCGAAAGTGTTTAAGCTCGGAAGAGTGTTCCTGCAGCCACTCTTTAGCAACTGTGGTTGTGTGGGCCGCTCCTTTGTCCTGCTGGAATTAACCACTTCCGTCGAAATCCACAATGGACTCGAATGGATGCAGGTGATTAGACAGGATGTATCTAGACGTATCAGGGATCCCACATCACTCCGAATGCGCACGCTCTACAACGTCACAGAGCCTCCACCAGATTGAACAGTCCGCAGTTGACATGCGGGGTCCATGGAGTCATGATGTCGTATTCATACCCACACTCTTCCATACTGTATATACATTTTGAAATGAGACACGTCCAACCAGGCAATATGTTTCGAGTCATCAACAGTCCAATGTTCGTACCGATGGGCCCAAATGAGGCGTAAAGCTTTGTACTGTGCAGCCAGCAAGGGTACACGAGTGGGCCTTCGGCTCTGAAAGCCCATGTAGATATATTGAATATTTCGCATGCTGAAACTTGTTGATGGTCAAGCATTGAAATTTTCAGTAATTTGTGGAAGGGTTGCACTTTCGCCACGCTGAACGGTTCTCTTCAGATTCCATTCTTGCAGGATATTTTTCCGGCCGCAGAGATGTCGGAGATTTGTTGTTTTACTGGATTGCTAATATTCACGGTGCCCTCGTGGAATGGTCGTACAGGAAAATCCCCACTTCATCGCTACCTCGTAGATGCTGTGTCCCATCGGCCTTGCGCCCAGTATAAAACCACGTTCAAAGTCATTTAAATCTTGATAACCTGCCATTGTAGCAGCAGTAACCGATCTAACAACTGCGCCAGACACACGTCATACACAGGCGTTGCCGGCCGCAGCACCATATTAAACCTGTTTACATACCTCTCCGTTTGAATATGCATTATTATACTAGTTTCATTGGCATTTCAGTGTAAATGTGATCTAGTACATCTATTGTATTACACTTTCACTCGTTAATAATCAAGAAACAAAGAAATCGGTCTTCAGATACACTGTTTTTACAGGAGGGCCTTTTCCAATTTGAAATTAGAATGATATTATTTCCTTCAGCTACTGACGGGCGTTGATATATATCAACGAATACAGGTGAAAATGTGTGCCCCGACCGGAACTTGAACCATGGATCTCCTGCTTACATGGCAGTCGATCTGTCCATTTGAGCCACCGACGGCACAGAGGATAGTGAGACTACAGGGACTCTCTCGCGCACGCCTCCCGCGAGACCCACTTTCTCACCTTTGTATGACCACACACTACATTCGTAGAGTCCTTTCGGACATGTCCGAAAGAACAGACACCATATCCATATAAATATATTTTCCAATTCTCGTGCGCTGCGTCTCCACGGGGCACCTCAGACGCACCTGCTAAACGGTGAAGGCACCCTTACTCGAAGACGTTGCGCAATGGTAACGAAAAGCGTGTGGGGAGGAGTCAGACGTTGTGGAAAACGATCTTGATAAAGGCGACCAGCAGCTCTCCCAGTACTGTGCGCTTTGGCCACACAATACTCGTGTCGGTGTATTCGGCAAAAGTGTACTCAGCAATGTTCCTCTAACACTCACAGAAACATGAACGAGACTCGAACCAGGTCAGAGAGGAGACAGCTGTCAAATGACATCATACGATCCGACGTAAGTAACCCCCCCCCCCCCCTCCAGTGATTATAACCCTGTTGCATACCACATTAGCGAAAGTGTATTCATACGGCTGTAGCACGGTTATACCTTTCCATACATGGGCTCCTCTTCAGAATATCATTACTCAGTTCCCTAGAAGTTTTAACGTGATTTTGGAACACCCTGTATCTCTCCAGTAACTATACAGCTGTTTCCAGAATTAGTTCCCTCTGGAGCGGAGTGTGCGCCGATATGAAACTTCGTGGCAGATTAAAACTCTGTGCGGGACCAAGATTCGAACTCGGTACCTCTGCCTTTCATGGGCAAGTGCTCTACCATCTGAGATACCCAAACACGACTCACGCCCCGTCTAAACAGCTTTACTTCTGCAGTACCTCGTCTCCTACCTACAGCTGTTGTACCACATTCGAAATATACGGATGTATTTCAGAATTTCGGCGTAATGCTACTTCGCAGAAACATGGCTGAATTTTCCTGTATATTGTTATCATTAAAACCAAGCACCGTCTCTGTCTCCATATCAAAAAGTATTAGGTACTATTTTCATCATTTCTAGCACTATTAAAGTTGGTAGGTGTAGGAAAAAATACTACTATCATTCTGAAAATATCGTTGAGAAGCCATAGAATTCCTACAAACAAATTTAAGAAAATCATTTTGGGTACTAGGCCATTTCATTATGCAACAGTGAAACAACTAAAATAACGACATTTCGACCATCGTTTCAACGATCCTCTTCAGAGCGAATAAATGCCACGAAATTTCAAATCAGCAGCAGCGAAATGAAAGGTCGATTTGGAAACAATTTCTATTTCTTCTTTCTTATCTTCGATTAATTTCCCAAATATCTCGTTCGTTTCGTATGTTGCTTTCTTTATACAAGGTGTTTCACATTTCTAGAGCTTGCAATTTTACCTAGTAACTCATGCATGCAAACGTCATCTAACGAGGCTACAGAGCATCAAAATACAGGCTCCAGCTCCGGCAAATGTATGTAAGTAGAGTGTGATGCCGTGATTATGTATCAATTTGATCATGTATCATGTTCCGGAAGTTACAAGGGAATATCGTTATCATACCTCTGACGGCGGAATACAAGTACTGGTACTGTTGTTGCTAACTTTCATAGGTGGTAGTATGGATCAAAGTAAGAAAAAAATGTCCGGTAAACATGGGATACAAAATGCATACCTGAGGCGCTATGAGCACTTGTTCAACAGTGGAGATATGTTTTATGCTAGCGAAGATGAACAAGTCCTCACAGCTCTTAAGGTATGCATTTTATAGCCCATGTGTACTGGACATTCGGTCCATACTACCACCTCTGAAAGTTTCCTGCCCTACATCTTAGCTGCAACACTACCGGTACATACTGTCACACGTAACAGGAATGTCTTCTCTTCCAATTTTCCGTTATAGGGACATAACCTCAAATTTATACATTTATCCATCTCCATCATCATAGAAAATTGCTAACATCTTCATTGGATCTCCCTGTGTACACATATTTTACAGACTCCAGTGCCTGTAACTTTGTTACTCTGTAGCGTCGCTGGATGACGTTTCCAGACATCGATTCCCAGGTAGGTCCCCTCTACAAACGCGATAAGTGTGTCGCACGACGTGTGAAACTTTCTGTATGCAAACTCTCTCTCTCTCTCTCTCTCTCTCTCCCTCCTCAACTATCAACTACCGGCTTCCTTATAAGTCTTACATCTGCTGGCTGATTTTTGGCAGAGCTCTAGATAACATGCCGCTCACTGTATTTTATTGCTGGTTGCATCTTAAATTCAAACTGTATATTTTGGTCAAAACTGTGAAAAGTTATTTTCTACATCTATAGATGTTATAAATATGGGTTGAATTTCTTCAACCGATCTCTAGCGGCTAGTGTGTTCGATTTTCCTCTAGATCGTCTCCTCTAATGTGTTCCATTCCTCTGCAAATATTTTGGATCTGTATTTTCAGCCAGGACGTATGAAAGAGATGGTTCGGTAGTATTCACAATTATCACTATTTGCCATATGTGGTGTTGGTGTTGTTTTTTTCGTTTATTCTGAAGATTTAGCAGCATATCAGCGAGCATAGATGTTGACCAGTGAAGCAGCAAACGCCGACAGAGTGAGTCCTCGCCGATGCTGATAGAGCCCTCTGGTAGCGAAGCTCTGCACTACAGGCAACGAAGTGTGTGAGGTACTAGTAGCGACACGTAGCAGCGAAGTGATGAACCGCAAAATGGCCGCGAATATTGAGTGACTTAAATGTCTAGTTGCTGTTTATTTCTTCCTTTACACTATTATTACAAAACAGACTACGGCATCACTGCTCGGTTTGTCTGTTACCGTACTTTTGTGTATTTCACACATTACAAAATAATTCTGTTCTCTTAACATATAATGCAAACTACATCTCGAGCGACATTAATGTACGCAGAATGTTACATTCATCATTCCCTCTTCGTAATTTAGTATTACTAATAGTTTTGTCCACTCTTTTAAGCATTAAAAATGGATTTGTGGCTCGGAACAGGGCTACTGTTATATTAAATGTTAACAAAATAATCGCACGGTATAGTGAGTTAAAGAATATTGAACAGCAACGAGAACTGTAAGTAAGTTTATGCAATGCAACGCTAGTGATATAATAGTACAACAGTAATAGACTTTTTTCATCTCTTTTTCCTATTTTACAGTTTCACTCATTACCGATGGCAAATGCCTTGCAGAGAAGGTAACATTCAGCATCTTCGGCTGAGGCCATTACAATCTCTTTCATTCAACCAGACTTAACGCGTAGAAGTAGTAATATAATTTCTCTTCTGATCCAAAAGATACTTTTACATAAAGTAGAGGCAGAGAGGTAGTCATATAACTATTAATCGAAATATTATATCAAATATATGGGCGTGTTAGTGAAATCGCCAAGAAATTCCTCTTGTTAACGTTAAGTGTTATCTGTTTGATACAGCACTCAGCTCACATAAAACCACGAGAAACAACGTTTTTCATACAAAAAAAGAGTTTATCTCTTTAGTGACCTGTGTCACATCAAACATCCCATTTTGATACTAGAATAATTTGAGAAAAAAGGCCTTTGTTCGTTTTTGAAAATGCAATTATACAGGATTTATTTATCACATAGTCAATCATGATACTAAAAATAACACAGCGTTGGCTTGTGATTTGCTATTGATGTAATATTTGGCATTTTCTTATGACGTTGAAATATTTACTGCTTTTTCAGCACTGAGAACGTGTGAAATACAGTATGTAATATATGAATCAGTATGATAACCTTTTTTTTTCGAATATTGACTGTTAACTACAGGAAAATGGCACATGTTTGGGTATTTACCTCAGCAGTATTCAGTACACGAAGGAAAACAAAATCTTTTTTTTGTAAGGGTTTTATTTGATAGTTGTAATCCTACAAATATACCAAGCAGTTTCTTTTGATAGTGAGATATATTAAATACCTTAAAATATATGTAGATGAAGTCTGGTGAAGAAAGTGTGTGAATTAAAATTTTAAATGTTTGTAGCAGCATAATTAGGTACAGTTTGTAGTGTGGGAGTGAGCTCCACGTGGGATCCAAAGCACGGACCCCACGGGGGTGCCTGACATGCGCCACATGCCAAGGCAGAGTTGGAGGCTAGTGTTCGGAAGTCTGAAAATTCCAGCGCCGGCCGGGGATTGAACCCCGACCCGGCTGGGGCGAATAGCCCCAGCCGAGGCGCTGGAACGTTTCAGACCCTCTTACCACTAGACCACCGGGGACCCCGGCTGTTTCCTGCTCTGGAGTCCAGCTAGTGGTCGTAGTGCACTCCCTGCTGTCCTCCGTGTTTACACCGAGGCAGCAGTGGCGTGGTGTAACAGGAAGTGTTTACCTGCGTCCGCTGGATGTCCACTTAGTGTGGGACTTATTTACCCGGCTGACGTTCGTGTCGCTATAAAGTCCTTAGTTGAGTTACAATTATTTCCAGGGACCGAAATCTGCCTATGCAGTTCCACACAGTCGCGTCTCACTATTTGAACCTCTGTAATTCGATCGTGTTGTCAAGACCCATGTAAGAACTTCTGTTTACCGAAGAAACCTCCTGTGTTCGGTACATTCCATAAACGGATGCGGCTGTCATAACAGACAGCCCCGTAAACATTTCGTAATGAAGTGCCAGCCGGTACATATTACTCGATATCTGGAATTGTTTTATCGGTTATTAAGATAATCGTTTCATCCCTAAACACTTTGAAAAATTCCCGTGTTTTCTCAATAAAGCATAAGCACAGTACATAGATCCGCCGTGAAAATGACATCGAAGAAGTACAAGTGTTCGAGTGCCACAGAAAAGAAGTTCGTCCTTGAAGGTGTGGAACGAAGAGCAGTACAAAAGTAAGATGTCACGTTTCGGGATTCCCTCATACTCGCTGTAGACACTCCAGAAGCAGGAAAATAAGTTTGATGATGTCTCATGAGGAGCGAGGAATAAATTCACTCTCATATAACTACTGTACGAGATGCCTCGCCGCCTCTTAAAGGGTGTCATGGGCTTCTGCGGCCGTGGACTCGGCGACCCGTGAGTCAACGTGGTGTTTCTGGCCACATACATTTTAGCTGCGGTTTCTGCGACCTGCAAGGGAAGCCGCGACAATGGGGAGGCTGTGTTTTGTAATAAGATCGCCCCTCCACATTTTATCTAGGCTTAAGGCTGTCTATGCACATAGTGCATTGCCGTGTTTAAAAAAATATTTTTTTTTTTACATTTTCCGTTCTACAACATTACTTCTGTCTTATTTTACGAACTTTTCGTACGAATGACGTAAATTTTAAACTCCTTAAATCCACCAAGTCATTATGTATTCTTAAAATATCTTTTAACTCCTTTTCAACACGGATTTATTTTTAATCTCTTTCACTGAATAGGCTAACCGACGGATTACTTTTTTTTTTAATTTCAGGTATTGATTTTATTACATTCTCCTTTAGCATATTGATCAGAAATTGTAGGTTCAGATACCTTTGCCTGATTGAGTATCGTTTGCTATGCCAAACTTCGACAGTATTCATGGTCCTGTGCATCGAATTGATGACGGTAGATAGCTGACCGAAATCACTTCGAAATAAATTCTCTGAACGCAGATGTGTTAGCTATCGAGGTGTTACCTAACGCAACTGAAGACAAGTTAAGCATGAATTTATTTCGATATAATTTCGGTCGACTGTCTGTCTTCACCAATTCCACATTTCAGATGGTGTACTAGGATTTTCCATCTATTGACTGACTATATAGTCAACGAATTCATGACCTTTTCGCCACCGGGCATTTGCTACGCTGTTACCATCCATGCATCATCAAGGCAGTCCGGTGGAAGATGTGCTCTACAGCATGCATGCGGCAAGACAATCGAACTACTTCTTCATCCCTGTATTTCTCCACTAATCCATTGCAGTTAATATCCATCTGACAACTTGGTTTTAGTTGTATATTGGCCACTGGTCAATCTCTCTTCATTGTAAATATAAATACGCATTGTCACCATATATCACCAGCATAACGTTTAATACAGATGTACATTACAAAGATCTTCATTTAAAAGTACAGCATACTTTGTTTCAGAGCAATTTTTTGGATTTTTGTGCTTATAACACGACGGCGTGCTGAGAAGATAACGACTCTGTTTTATTTGATGAAGTCAGTAACATTCTACATCTTTACTTTGGATTCCTACAGCCCTCTGATTTTGCGTAAGGAGCGTTTTGTAACAAGTGTTTATCCTTATTTTGGATAGTTACCTCTCTTATCTGAGTGACTATGTTGGTGGGTGAGAAAGAGCTCACAAAACTAAAAGAACGAATTCGAAGACTTCGTCCGCATGTGGAGCACACTCTCCTTGAGCACGGCAGTGCCAAACTACACACGATCGCTGCGGCATCTGCAGCAAGCCGACGTCCTTGGTTCACTGCCGTCGATCATCCTACACACAGTCTCGATTTTCGTCTATCGCAAAACTAAGAAAACCTTTGAGCACTTCAGTTGTGTCAAGCGGTGCAAGCAGGGGTAAGGTTGTGGCTCTGTTAACATAGTCAAACAATACACTGTGACGGTGTCAACAAAATATTATCTAGTTGGGGAAATTTTGCTGGTTCCGAGGGTGAGTGTCTTGAGAAATAAATAAATTTATAGACGTGAAGAATACAATGTAGAATGTTAATGAAGTTTGTTTTACTTAAAAAGCTTTGCGAGTTTTCACGTAAAACATCTGTCGACATTACTTTTCAGTGCGTCCTCGTACGGTGGATGTCTGAGAAAATACGTACATTGATTAAAATAAGTGGTGACATGAGTGCTGTTAAGAGCACTAGGTTCAAAAAATTTTAACTGTATGCCAATTGCAGATTAATTGTAATGGCAGCTAGCGCGATTATATGAGTGGAGTATTAGATTTAATGGTGAGCATTTATGTAATTTTTAAGCATTGTCATTCTTCCTCTCTTAAGTACCTCGTCCTCCAGTAACACTGCCGATCGATAGCATGATCTGTTGTCCGTCCATGGTTTTTCAGAACATTGATTCAGTGCTGAACCCAAACTGCTGGTTTGAGTTATTTAGCCAGGTTAATCCTGTGCGTCGTGGATCACATATTCCATTAATCTTTCAAAAAATGGTTCATATGGCTCTGAGCACTATGGGACTTAACATCGGAGCTCATCAGTCCCCTAGAACCTACAACTACTTAAACCTAACTAACCTAAGGACATCACACACACCCATTTCCCGGGCAGGATTCGAACCTGCGACCGTAGCGGTCGCATGGTTCCAGACTGAAGCGCCTAGAAACGCTCGTCCAGACTGCCGGCCATTAATGTTTCCTTTAATTATTAATTTCAACAGGTTTTATTTGTTGTTGCGGAATTGCGCTACCAAAACAATCGAGTTTTGCTCTCTGGATGCTGTTGAGAATTTCTACATTTTCGTACCGCCGTACTTTTGACTAAATCTGTCGATGGTATCCTTAATATTTTTCCATACGATCGCATTTCAAATGCCTAATACAGTCCATGACTCAGCTCCATAGAGTAGGACACCGAACGTGTAACATCGAAGTAGTAGAGTGCGAATCGTAATGACTGCTCTGAAGGTTCTCAACAGTCGCTACGGACTAAATGACTTCAGGGGACTCGGTTCATTGGCTACAAGTCTTCTAGTAATTCTGGAGATTTTCCATTGGACTAAGTGCGAGGTAGTCCCTCGTTGCTTAGATCGTGCAGTTTTCAGACCGTTTGTGTTACTATGGCTACACTACTAACTGTGTGTCCACCACCGTATCAGTAGATATAATGAAACGGCGGCACTCTTTCGTTATGTCTTACAAGGAGATTTCTCCAGGGGTAGGATCGACTTTCTGTAACCATCTATATGGTTATGTAGGTTAAGCACCCAAGTATTACACAGTGCAGCCATTCATCCTGGTGGGTAGACGGTTTCGAGGAACTGACGAGAAAAGAAATTCGGAATTTTGTGTGAGACTCAATAACGTGAAGAAAGCCGAATGACCTAAGTTGGTTGTGAGGGTATTGGAAAGGATACTAGCTTCACATGCATGAGGTTGTGGGTTTGAATCTCACCAGAGGAAGAAATCTATGCTAGGTGTTTATCGAAGTGATATTGATAATCATTTTCATTCAACTGATGTAAATATATTTTTTTTTATTTCCGCTCCTCGGTCACGTGATTCAATAGTGATATGAACTTCTTCATTTGCTCTAATTTTTCTTCTTATCATCCATTTTCCACTGGAAATATTTGTTCGTGAACTTTTAATTATCTTCATGTATTAATTCCGATCTAATTTCTCCTATTTTTATGGCCCTGTGTTTTCGTTATTGTGTTCATTATATCGATTTCTCACATTGCTTGAATTTTGTTTTACTTAGAAAACTTTCTCTCATTCATATCCTCATCTACCATACATTTCCATAGTACACAAAGAATTTAGGTTATGTTTTAAATATTTGTATGTCGATTACCATGCAAAAAAAGGCACGTCTTGTAACGAAAAATACGTTTTTCACGTTAATGCACAGTCAATATAAATAGATTATTTCGTCTTTTGTTTTTTTAATTAATTTATCGGAGTTTTGAAGTAATTGAATAGTCAAACAGATAGGTACAATAAAATACACATTCACCAAAATTCCGATTGGAAGAAGAATGATGTAAAGAAAAATGAAACAAATGGAAAAGTTCATACGGTGATTAAAACGATGTGACAGAGGAATAGAACGAAAGAAATTACATTTAAAACAATAAATTGAGTAAAAATAGGCACCAAAGTCATTTCGATAAGGATTTAAAAAAAAATTTACTGCACCTGACGAGGCATGGTTAAGCTTCTGTCCTAACCATTATGACACGCAACCAGACTATGGAATAAGACTTCCTTAACGCTATATAGCATGACGCAAAATTCCAAACTCTTCTGCGTCAGTTACTTGCAAACGGAGGCCCACCTGGATGCAGGGTCTGATACTGGGGGGTCTTGAGTTACACTACCGCTTATTTGGTTTCAAAAAGTCGACCCCACCGCTGGGGAGCTCTCCATGTTGGTTTTAAGAGTAACAAACGGCACATTTCGAAAGAACAGTAATGTCGCAATCCAATAGAAGCAACTAGCGGTGGCTCCTGCAAACTTAAAAGACGGCTCTAGCAAAGGCAAAAAAAAAAAAAAAAAAAGAAATTACTGTAGCAAGTAACCTGGCAACGCTAAACACACGTTAACCAACAGAACAACAACGAAATAATAATAATAACAAGCAACAAACCTAGCAACCAATACAACTGGATACAGATCACAAGTATACACAACATTTACTACCAGATGCCCAGAATTAAAATTTTTAACAGAACAACGACTAGCTGATCAGATCTGTGTAATAATCAGAATTAGAAAACATCAAACAACGAGTACAACAAATACTGGAACAAAATAATGCCCAATCAGAAGAAGAAGAAGAAAATAATACAGTAATGGACTCACACATCCCAGAGCCAACAAACGAAGAACAACACGCATCAATTAAACAATCAAAGGGAAACGAAATCTTAAGACTGCCACCAGAACAAGTACAAATAGAACACGAAGTGACACACATGTCAGATATAAAAGAAAAATTTCAGCTGACATATATAGAATACAAAGACACAAATACAGACATTAGACCATTCTTGCATACACCGCAAAATAACCCACAAGTCGAAACAACAATAAAAACTATCAACACAATCATACACAACAAAATAAATGAAAAAACAACTATGGGAGAGTTACAACTACTGGTTTAAATAGGAGCATTCTCTACACTAAATTTACACACTAGACAGACATCAGAACCAACCAACACACAGAAGAAACCCACAAAACCTGCATGGCAACACAGGCTACAGATCGGAATAGAAAAACTGAGAGAAGACATCAGACAGCTAACACAATTTCTAAGAAAAGAAATATCATATAAAAAACGAAAAAGGTTAGGTAAAATCTCACAACAAGAAGCGATAGAGCAATTAGATGAAAAGAAGCAGAAATTAGAAGCATTGGCCAAACGACTTAGAACATACAAAAAAAGTGAAAATAGAAGGAAACAAAACCAAACATTCAACACAAACCAAAAGAAATTTTACCAGACAATAGATAACACACGCATTAAAATAGACAATCCACCAAACATAACAGACATGGAACACTTCTGAAGCAACATATGGTCAAACCTGATACAACATTAAAGACATGCACGGTGGATACAAGCGGAAACAGAGACATAAAAGATGATACCACAAATGCCTGAAGTGATAATTTTGCAACATGAAGCGACCAAAGCAATTAATTCTACACACAATTGGAAAACCACTGGAAAAGATAAAATAGCAAATTTCTGCCTAAAGAAGTTCATGTCAACACATTCACATCTAACTAAATTATTTAACAGTTACATTGCAGACCCATACACATTCCCTGATACACATACACAAGGAATAACGTGTCTGAAACCTAAAGATCAAGCACACACAGCAAACCCAGCAAATTATTGCCCCATGACATGCTTACCAACAATATACTAAATATTAACTTCAGTCATTACACAGAAAATAACGATACATACAACACAGAACAAAATTACAAATGAAGAACAAAAAGGCTGTTGCAAAGGAGCACGAGGATGTAAAGAGCACCTGATAATAGATGCAGAGGTAACATATCAAGCTAAAACTAAACAAAGGTCGCTACAGTACACATACATTGATTACCGAAAAGGTTTTGATAGTGTACCCCACTCATGGTTACTATAAATATTGGACATATACAAAGTAGATCCTAAATTGATACAGTTCCTAAACATAGTAATGAAAAACGACACTTAATATCCAAACAAATTCAAATAATATCACATCACAGCCAATACAGATTAAGCGTCGAATATACTAAGGAGACTCATTAAGTCCTTTCTGGTTCTGCCTTGCTCTGAACCCACTATCCAACATGCTAAATAATACAAATTATGGATACAATATTACTGGAACATACCCACACATGGATGATCTAAAACTACTGGCAGCAACAAATCAACAACTCAACCAATTACTGAAGATAACATAAGTATTCAGCAATTATATAAATATGGCTTTTGGAACAGACAAATGTAAGAAAAATAGCATAGGCAAGGGAAAACACACTAAACAAGAAGATTACATATTGGATAACCACAGCGACTGCATAGAAGCGCTGGAATAATCAGATGCCTATAAATATCTAGGATGCAGACAAAAAATAGGAATACATAATACAAATATTAAATTTAGGAGAGTATATTTTATGTTGTACAACTTCTTGTGGTTGTCCCGTACCTCATATTGTCACATTATGACAGTTCACCTCTCCGTGTAAATGGAGTGTTGCCTCGTCACTAAACACTAACTGTGGGAGAAAACAGCAATGCTCCACCTTGCCAAGAGTGAAATTACGGAACTTCACACGATGTTAGCACCCTCACGAACAGCTCGCAGTAGCTGAATTTAATGTTGTTTGATGCAGAAACGTCGACGCATAGACGCCAGACGGACATCGGGGGCGTGCTGAGCTGTCGAGCTGCACGGCGAACGGATTTCTGCGGACCCCTCGTGAAACTGTGGCGGATGCGTTCGACGTCTGTATCATTCACTCGGGGACAGCCCGGCGGTTTGCCTTTATGCAAACATTCTGTTTCTCTTAACGCTAGGATGCATGGTGCCGAAAACAAACGTGAATGCATATTCAGGGCCTCCAAGGCCCTGACCTAATTTAAAATTTTCCTCTTTCCACATATTCATTCTTTGGAGTTAAATTTCGTTCTGTCAAATTTTTTGTCATATTGCAAGATTCCTAAGATACAGTGACAGGATCTGGTGGGCCTGATTAAAATTTTTTATATAAAACTCTAAGAGTGAATTTTTATTAGTTACTTTCCTTTACAAACAACATATACAAATTATTTTATTAATTCACTTATAACTTGCAGTTTACATTTTAAAACACTTATTACAACCAATTTCTTCAATTAAAACATGCTCATTATTCACAGTATTATGTATATTATATATATTTTTATAAAAAGTTATTATTCATTGTTCACATAAAATTGCATCTTTCTTAGTTTCCAACATGTGACAAACAAGAAGCACAAAGAACGCCACTATGTTCCTTACAAATGTTGGGTTTGCACTTAATGCATGTCATAGCACTTTTCCTGTGTTTCTTATATGGACAATAATTGCATCTTCTTCTTTTTCCTGAAACATGTAGTTGGTTCGGCAATATGACATCTTCGCAAATCATCAACGATTTTCTTTGGAAGATTAGGGATCTGAATATGAAGTTCCATTAGAGGTCTTACCATTTCCTCTGCTAAACCTCTTAGGAACAAACGCCTTTTATTGCTTCTTCCACTATGGTATGTCAGATGTTGGGCGGAAAATAAAATTTCAGTGGTCATTGCTGCGATGTCCATCATATTCATCCATAATGCAAATGGACATCTTCTCGTTTGTCTCTTGCACGTGTAATAACGAATATTCTGGTCCATTTATCTACTCCACCCTTCGTAGAGTTATAGAAGTTTATTGCATCTGGTTTCTTTTTTGCATGAGTTTCATCAGTGTTTCTGTCGTATTGCATTGTGCTAATGAGAACTATAGACTTCTTCTTATTGGGAAGATAACTCACCATTGTAATGACACCTATAAATGCAAACAAAGAGGAATGAATTGCTCTTGAGACAGATGGTTCATCTCATTAGGAATTTCTGGTTTATTTTGTTTGATTGTTCCCACCACTGTAATTTGCTTCTGAAGCACACTAGTAAAGAAGTTGTCAACGGTAATATTTTTTGATGATCATTGAATGCTTTTAGCAAGATCTTTCACTACATTCAATCCAAGATTTTTCTGAATAAATTCATGGGGCTTCCTTCTCGTGTAAACAGTTCCCTCTAAAGCATATGATCACATAACAAAAATATTTTTATGCCGCACTTGGCTGGTTCAGAGGGCATATACTGGGTGAAGCTGCATCTTCCACGGATTAGGACTAGCTGTTCGTCAACTGTGAGCGAATGATTGGGATTCATTCTATTTCTACACTTATCAAGAAATAGTTCACATACATAGCGAACTGCTGCATCATCTGCAGATCGAGCTTCACGGGTACGCCTGTCATCAAATCTAATCATTCTCCTTATATCCTCGAATCTATTTACTGACAAGGTAGCCTTCTATGTAGGATTTTCCTTTTCATCCTAGAATAATTCTCTAATAAGGACATCCCAAGTCTTCTCATCACCAGAAAGCAGTAAAAGACCAAGAAAACCCACCATTCCAGCAAGCAAAACGTTTTTCCACGTAAAGCAGCCACTCTTCTGCCTTCAATATTTGTGCAGATGATCATTTCCTTGGAGATGAAATAGTCCCAGGCATCCTTAGGTTTACAGGTATTCAAACCAAGGGCTGGACTAGATGCCTTCTTTACGATGTTATGGACAGGCGTACGAAAAGTTGCAGGAGGATCTAATTTCCAAATCGCTCCATTCCGACTAATGTATGTGTGGTCTTCTATACCTTTTTGTGGTGGTGCTCCATTTTCAGACTCTGATGAAGTAATATTATCGGAAGGACTGCCATCTGCCTCAATATTCACATCTGCAGGTTCATTGGCTAATTCTTCACTACTTGCATCTTCAAATATATTTCCTTCCTCGCAAGAATCATCTTCTTCAGACCACTGAGCCACAACACTTCTAGAGCTTGCAGTTTTACATAGAAACTCATGCCTGCAAACGTCACCCACCGACGCTGTGGAGCATCAAAGTCACAGGCGCCAGCTCCAGTAAATGTATGTATATGCAAGATGATCCGTGATTGTGTTACAAACTTCCTAGTATGATGGAAACAGACAAATGTATCGATTTGAGGTAAGGGCCCCTGTACCGGAAACAAACGTGTCGAAAGTTGTAAGTGAAAATCGTTATCCTGCCTCTGACAGTGGAATACATGTACTGGTACTGTTGTTGCTAGGATTGTAGGGTAGGCAAAGTTCAGAGGCGGCAGTATAGACCGAAACAAGAAAAAAAGTGCAGTAAACATGGAACTCTAAACTGCATAATTCTGGAGCTGTAAGCACTTGTTCAATAGTGGAGATGGCTTTCACGCAAGCGATGATGAACAAGTGCTCATGGTTCATGATGTATGCATCTTACAGCCTATGTGTACTGCACATTGTTTTCTTCTTTCGTTCCATACCACCGCCTCTGCAAGTTTCCTGTCCTACATCCTAGCAACAACGATAACGTTACATACTGTCAGAGGTAACAGAAAGGTTTTCTGTTATAATTTTCCGGTGCAAGGACATAATCACAAATGTACGCATTTATCCATCTGCATCATCTTAGAAAGTTTGTAACATCTTCATGGGATCCATCTATTTTTGTAGTTGCCGGTTCCTATAACTTTGACGTTCTGTAGCATCGCAAGATGACGTTTTCAGAAGTAGATTCCTATGTAAAACTTGATCAGTTAAATCCCCTGTATAGTCACGAGTAGTGTGAAACACCGTGCATATAGAATGAATAACATCAGGCAATGGACTAGAACGCTGTCTCACTCACTTCTCACGTATTGCCTTACTTTTATGTCCTTCGACTTGTACAGCCTCTGTCTCATTTCTGGTGGAGTTCTAAGTAATGTTTCTCTCGCTATATTTTATTCCTGGTTCCATCTTAAATTCAAACTGTATATTCTGGTCAACATCGTCAAAAGTTTTTTCTGTATCGAAAGATGTTATAAATATAGGTGCTGTTCCCTCCAAATTGATTTTCCTCTAAATCAGCTTCTGTAAGGTTCTCCATTCCTCCGCAAATAGTTTGTATCAGTATTTTCAGCTAGGAGTTATCATAGTGGTGGTTTGAAAATATTCGCACTGACCACGAGTTGCCTTATTTGGTATTGGTGCTATTACGCTTCTCGTTTAGTGTGAGGATTTAGCGGGTATCTCAGCTGGCGTACTCGTTCAGGAGTGAAGCAGCAAATCCCGGCAGAGTGAGTCGTCGCCAGCTCCGCTAGAGCCCTCTGGTAGCGAAGCCCTGCGCTACAGACAACTGACTGTATGAGGGACCAGTAGCGACACCTAGCAGCGATGTGGTGAAAAGGAAATAGTATTGCTAAAAGTTTTATCCACGCCTTTTAGCATTTAGAATGGAGATATGGCACGGAATTTAATAGCAAAAGAAAACAGCTATAGTAGCAGTCTCTCTCTCGCAATGCAACAATAGTACAACAACAATAGACCAACTGAATCTGTAGAGGTAGTAATAAAATTTCTTTTCTGACCTGCAAGGTACTTTTATATAAAGCTGAGCCTTAGAGGTTGTCATGAAACTACCAACAGAAATATTATATGAGACATGTAGACCTGTCAGTAAAATTCATTTTTTTAAATGTTAACTGTTTAATTTAGCATTCAGCTGACATAAGACCAGGAGAATTATCCTGTATCATACAAACAAAGAGTTTATCTCATTAGTGACCTGTATCCTATCTTAATCTCATTTTGACACTTGAATAATTTGAAAAAAAGGCCTGTGTTCGTTTTGAAACTACAATTACTGACAATATTCACTTATAAATGGCACTGAGTGTGAACTGTTACGAAACGATTTCTGATACAGAATTTATTTATTATCGTATAATCAATCAGGATACTAAAAAGAAAAGGCAGACTGAGACACCTGAAAATATCTTGTGTGATGGTATTGATATAATATTTTGCATTTCTTTGACATTGAGATAATTTATTCAGTATTATAGCCAAACTTACTTTCATAATTACCTACAAGAAAATGAAAGCTGTTTTGGTATTTATCTTAGCAGCATTTAGCACAAAAAGGAAAATAAAACTTATTAGTTTTTTTTAGTGAGGATTTCATTTCATTGTTGCAATCCTACAAATGTTCATGATACTATGCAGTTTCTTGCGACAGTGAGATGTCTTATGTAGAAAGTACCTGGAAAATATATGTGGATGTGGTCTGGTGAAGAAAGTGTGCGTATTAAAATTTAAAATAAGTGATTGCAGCAGCATAATGAGGTATATTTTGTAGTGTGGGAGTGAGCTCCACGTGGGATCCGAAGCACGGACCCCACGGGGGTGCCCGGCATGCGCCACATGCCAGGGCAGAGGTGGAGGCTAGTGTTCGGAAATCTGAAAATTCCAGCGCCGGCCGGGGATTGAACCCCGGCCCGGCTGGGGCGAATAGCCCCAGCCGAGGCGCTGGAACGTTCCAGACCCCCTTACCACTAGACCACCGGGGACCCCGGCCGTTTCCTGCTCTGAACTCGGTCTGGTAGACCTGTCACACTTCCTGTTGTCGGCTGTGTTTACATCGGACGCTGAGTGGCATAGTGTAGCCGGCAACATTAGAACGCTGTGAGGAGGAAGTGTTTACCTCCGACTAGTAGCTGTCCCCCCTACCCAGGTGAAGTAGCTTTACAGTTACCAAAGACATTTGAAATCAGCCTTTGCGACTGTATGCAGTCGACAGTTGTTAATCGTTTGTTTCAACCTGTTCCCAAATGCCTCGAGAAAACCGAAGCAACTTCTTCACTAATCGAGGCGACTGTCATATCAAAACGACCCACAGACATTCTATAATTACAAGTCAACGCCTAGCTTACACCAGATAATTCTGTCTGTTTCATCAGTTGTTTTAACAATGCACGAAATACCACAGCATATTATTAACCCGTTGCAAATAAATTTCTGTGTGTGCAGTTCAGGTCTGCGCCGTACATTTTTCGTGAAAACGTCGGGATAAAATCGTAACATGTGTTTCATATTAATATGAAATTAAGTTATCAATATCTTTATTACAGTGTTCACACTCACAATTTTGGACTTTTCAGTGGCTGGGGTACGATATAGCCTTTGAGTACGTTATCGCGTTGCGCAATTTCTTCCTTTTTTTCCGACTCTGAGGGAGCTGTCGCCTTCTCTCAGCGCTGCCCTATTTAGGCTTCTGGGAGGGCTTTTCTCGCGTTTTCTGTAATTTAGAGCATATTTACAAGTCCTGAGACGAACTCTCCCTTTGTGTCGTAGGTTTAAACTCAATATAGATTTTCGTTTATATTCCGGCGAATATTTTTATTTTCTGTTACTCCTAGCGGCGCTCCCTAAGCTGTTCATCGCAATGACACACAAATGAGAATCCTATCTTACAGCTACACCAGTTTATAACTTTACATAAAGATGATTCCTAACAATGACCCGCATATGCCAATACAGGCAATAAGTGACAACCACGTGGACTTAACCTTTGTTTGCGCACTGTCAGTCTCGTAATTAATAGTGATTCAAATCTGACGCCATTTTGTCACACAAGGAACTTCTACCACGGAGAAAGTAGACGTTTTTCACTTTAGGATATTTTCCAGGAAGTTTCCGACATTCGTAAAACAGAAACGAGTTTCGACGCTGTGGAATGCAACGAGAAGTAGCAGGTAACGAATTGTTTCGGGATTCCACCATCCAAGCTGCAAACGATCATCGAGCGGAAAGATAATGTTGCTCATAAGTATTAAAAAGCGGGAGCAAGCAGACCGGGCGAGGCGAAAGTTTATGGTATTGCCTTACTCAATGCAGGGTACAAAAGGTATATGTCGGAGGTTATAGCTTTACGGAACGCTAAGACATTTACGGTTAGTCTGGGAACAGAAGTCTCAGATACAAATAAGGAGTGACAAGCTAGCTCCAAAGACATAAGGTCCTTTATGAGAAACTTAATTGACAAAAAGCAACCATTCGTGACAGTTGATTCAGCATTGAAAAATGAATGAAGCTGAATTTATGTATTTTCGAACATTTGTGTGTACCTTCCTTTTCAAATACTAAAGCAAAAAACATGTAAGAAAACTGGAAATACGTTAGTAAAAAGAAAATAAAAATTTTATTTCGATTTTTCCTGATTTCATCTAGAGTAAAGTCGAGTTAAATAGAATTAATTATTCGAACTTCGAATTGTGCAGACTCGATTGTAACGGTCCTTTGCGCTTCGAATTTTCTAGTCAGGAGTAATGTCTAAAAAGTAAAAACAAATCTTTTCGTACTACTATCCACGTTGCAGTAGATGCTGGTTTGGTTGTCCTTTTTAGTATATCAGTATGATCATAGAGTCATAATCAACGTACACAACGCTGTTACGGTATAAAAGTACTTTTATTTTTACCAAAGTCGCGTAAGAATGCGCTTTTGCCATGCATCCCAACTCCCTAAATCCGCCATGAGGGAAAAGAAAATGAATACTCTTTCCTTTGCTTTCACCCTTCATCAATGACAATTGATAATGACTTGGCAGCAGAGACCTGTTTAGCTTGAGTGAGCTTAAACGGAAGGCATTGACGAATAAAAATACAAAACAGATATATACGTAACGTCACGTAACCATGAAGAAAAGCAGACTTGGTTCATTTTACCATATAAGTTCATTCTTTTAAAACATCGTAAGTAGAATTAACAATTTCGGTCGCTTTCAACATCTAGGAATGTTCTTTATAATAAATAAGTTTCTGATATTTACTTACAGCAATCTTGTGTCTTTTCCCCTTGCATTTGGAGTTGTCTTCTCTGACTGCAGATCTTCGAGCAGCAGTGATGTCATTATCCTACATTTATGTTGGTCTGCTGCGCTGAGGTTGATCCCTCACCTGTGGTCGAGTGAGAGATCATTCCAAAGTATGGCAGGCAGCGAAAGACTTTGCGAGGGGCCGATCGTAGGGCCTCCAGAGGAAGCTTCTTGGAACGCAAATTCTGTGTGTTCACAGAAGGTGAGTTTGCTGGTAGTTCGGAACTCCAATAATAGGCGCGTAATTGGCCGCCTTAGTAACATGGCTGCCAAGGAGGGGAACGACGGCAGTGTGCACAAGGTGGGGGAGTCAGTCCTGATTTGTAAAGAGTGCTTCCGGATGCCATGAAGAGTACAGGGTGCACCCAACTGCAGGTGGTGGCCCAACTCGGTGCCAATGGCGTGTGTCGCTTTGGATTGTTGGAGATTCTCTCTCCTTTTGTTTAGCGGATATGGTTAAGCGAGTTTAAGGCGGAGCTCATAATCTGCACCATCATCGACAGAACCGACTGTGGTCCTTCGGTGCAGAGCCGAGTGGAAGGTATGAATAATAGGCTCAGGCGGTTACGTGACTGTGTAGGCCTCAGATTCCTTGACTTGAGCCATAGTGTGGTGGGTTTCCGGATTCCGCTTAATAGGTCAGGAGTCCACTACACGGGTAGTGGGGTCGGCTGGGGTGCATTTTTAGGTTAGAGGGTCTCAGGAAAACATAGAAATGGCGTCTGTCTAAAAGGGGGCAGGTAACACACAGTAAGGTGGTTGTAGAAACGATCGGTGTTGTAAATTATCGTAGCTGTGTTGGGAAAGAACCAGAGCTCCAGGCCCTAATAGAAAGCACTGAAGCTCAAACAGTTATAGGTACGGAAAGCTGGCTAAAGCCGGAAATATGTTAAGCCGAAATTTTTTCAAACGACCTAACAACGTTCAGAAGGGATAGATTAAACATAGTTGGTGCTGGAGTATTTATTGCTGTCAGAAGTAGTTTACCTTGTAGTGAAACTAAAGTAGATAGTTCCTGCGAAACAGTATGGGTAGAGGCTATACTTGTCAATCGGACTAAACTGGATCGTTTTGCCGACCCCGACTGAGAGGATATAGTTGCTGAACAGTTCAAAGAAAACGTGAGTCTCATTTCAAATCGGTACCCCACTCCCACAATTATAGTCGGTGTTGATTTCGATCTATCCTCGATATGCTGGAAAATTTATACCTTTAAAGGCGGCGGTACGCATAAAACGTCAGCCGAAATTGTACTGAATGCTTTCTAAAAACATTATTTTGAACAATTAGTTCGTGAGCCCACTCGAAGCATAAATGGTTACGAAAGCGTACTTGACCTCATAGCAGCAAATATTCCTGGATGAATAGGTAGTATCATGACGAATACAGGGATTAGCGACCACAAGTCAGTTGCCTGTACACTGAATACTGTAACACCTACAACCATCAAAAAGAAACTTAAAGTACATCTGTTTAAAAAAAGCTGACAATGCTCTTAACGATTTTTAAGGAAACAGCCTCCACTCCTTCCGATCTGATCATGTAAGCGTAGAAAAGATGTGGAATGATTTCAGAGAAATAGTATCGATTGCAATTGAGAGATATATATACCACATCAATTAATAAGTGATGGTACTGATCCCCCATGGACAAAACGGGTGAAATCGCTGTTGCAGAAGTAACGAAAAAGCATGCCAAATCTAAAAGAATCCAAAATCCGCAAGACTGGCAATGTTTTGCAGAAGTTCTAAATATAGCGGTTACTACAGTGCGAGATGCTCTTGATAATTTCCGCAACAAAACTCTGTTTCGAAATCTGGCGAAAAACCCAAAGAGATTCTGGTCATGCATAGAGTACACCAGTGTCAAGACGCAATCAGTACCTTCACTGGGCGAAAGTAACAGTGGAGTCACTGATGACAGTGCCACTAAAGTAGAGTTAAGAAACGTGGTTTTCCGAAACTCCTTCAGCAAAGAATACGAAGTAAGCATTCCCGAAGCCCAGTCAACAGAAAGTGCATATCCTCGGTGTAGCAAAGCACCTTAAATCACTTATTAAAGGCAAGGTTTCCGTTCCAGATTGTATACCAGTCAAGTTCCTCTGAGTGTGCTGATACAATAGCTCCATGTTTAGTAATTATATACAACCGCTCACAGAAAGATCCGTACCTAAAGACTGGAAAATTGCTCAGGTCACACCAATTTCTTACAGTACTGCCTTTTGTGATGTTTAACAAAACTGTTGGCAAGCGTACTTGTTATACAAATGGGCACGGCAAAGGCTTAAGGTCGTAAAAAAAATTTCAGCGTTAAACTGGAAATAGTTGTAGGAGAGTATCAGAAGTAATAACCTAATGACATCTTTAATTTCTTGTACATTAGGTTTTTGTGTTGGAGAAGATTCTCATCAGTAATTTTAATAGTCTCATAAATGTGAATGTTAGCAAGTAAATTAATTACGTTAAAGGATACGGAATTACCATCATCAGAAATGGAAAAGTTTTTAATTTTAGCTGTTAGTTAAAGGGAATTTTTGACAGTGTAGTTTTCTTCAAAAACATAATATTCTTTAAATGGTGTATCTAATTTTTTGCCGATTTCGTAGAAGCGCCGTCTGTATAGTTAACACTGTGGACAGGAAGCGAAGGCGGCGTGCAGTCGGAGGCGATGCTGGGCACCAATTGTCGGCTACGACAGGACTGCCCGGGAGGCACACTTACACTCCAGTGGCCGCACGAGTCACAGTGGATGCAGCGAAAGGTCCGCAGCAGCACTGATACTGTCGCGGTTGTGTGCACCACCTGTTCTAGTGTCTCGTATGCACGAAGGACCTCTGCAGACCGAGTTGCAACTTTCTTAGCTCGCTGGACTGTGCATTTGCTGATTTACAGGGGCTGTGCTCGATGCAGCCCGCCTGGCAGTGGTGTGTTGCAGCGTGGCGTCAGCGCCTGACAGCTTCCGCAACTGGACAAATGAACTGGCGGTAAAAAAAAGTCACAACAACTTTCGTTTTCTGACAAAGGCTGCAGCCAGAAATTTAGTTATAGAGTTTGATGGTCTTTTCTATGTGCCTGAGCGATCATCCTTACGGTGAGTTGCTGACTACGCTCAGAGTATTTGCTCGAGTTACCCGTTGCGTGTGTTATCGCCGCGGTATCATTTCATCGACGTGGTGACTGTGACATGTGAATGGCTGGTCACATGAATGGACTTTCGTGGCGGGCAAAAATTGCAGGCCATTTCTGTGGGTCTCTCTAACGGATCGGGCCTGCCGATCCAAAGCCCATAGTTTGCCACTAATGTGCGGGTACTACCATGGACCTAGGACTGTGGTGCCCCTCCTCGGCCCCAGGCGATGTATTTCGGGAATCGTGACTGTCTCACAGCAAGTATATTGTACAGTGCGGCGTTTGATACAAAATTTATTTATTATAGTATATTTTGGCACTTCGAAAGTAGTTTATATATTTGAAAGAATGGACGATAAGAAAAAAAAATTGTGGCAATCGCAGGCAGTTTGTACACTATGAAGTCATGTATTTATTGAAAGAAAAAAAAATCACACAATACCTGTAGATAATAGACATAACTCAGTGAGTAATAACCGACAATTACGAACATAGAAGCATAATTTTATTAGCAGTCACCTACAGAGTTGGTTGACACACCTCTTGCCCACCTTGTACATTTATTTCGAGAGGCCTACTTTTTTCTGAGATTATTTTAAATACCATCACTGCTTTCAGTGTCTCGCAACTCCAAGAAAATGCATATTTCCGTCACCAAATGGGTTTCGCTTTATG